>NW_026014571.1:0-31331 GCF_020379485.1 Brassica napus
ACGCTTGCAAATCAAGTCCTGATGGTTAGCGATTTATTATGCCCACTCAGAAACAAAGGGAGTGGGAGAAGATAAGAAGTATTTTCCTCAGTATGAGGACACTATTTTGCAGATAAAAACAAGCTCAACATCAGTCGCTGACACTTGATATGGTTTATCGGAAAAATCAGGAACCTACTCCACAAAGACAGGGTATGGCGTGGGAATGACAAGCGACAAACCTCTGACTCGTGGGAACGAACCAATTAATTGGATGTCTCATATCTGGAATGTTAAAACAGGACCAAAGCTAAAGGACTTCTTGTGGAGAGTGGTGCGAAAGGCCATCCCGGTCAGTTCCAATCTGGAGAAGAGAGGCTTCCAAAGTTTCAACTGCAAAGCGTGTGGAGCACATGAGGACGATCTTCGTGTCTTCCTTAAGTGTCCATTGGCGGAAGAAGTATGGAGCCACATCCCGATTCAGCATCGACGACAAGTGCAATCTCCTCGGTCACTGATCTGGTTAAACAGGGCAGTTTCTTCACTCCCCTACCTCCGACTGGATTAACCTCTCCACTATGGCCATGGGTGATGTGGAACTTGTGGAAAGCTAGGAATAAGCTTGTTTTTGAGAACAAAACATTTACAGCTCAAGAGGTGATCCTCAAGAGTATCAAAGACGCAAAGGGAGTGGAGCCAAGCACAAACTGTCAACAGAGCATCATCGATCCCCGGCCCTCTCTCAATCCGATCGAATCATATCTCCCCCTGCCCCCCACCGTCGTTTCAGCCTGGTGTTCTAGTCTGCAAAGTCGATGCGGCTTGGGACACTTCGTCAAGAATGAGTGGTATAGGTGGGGTTTCAGCGGGAGTAGAATTGGGCGTCTATAACCAACATCTCCGAGTCTCACGGTTTTGTATCATCAGCTCTAATGGCGGAAGCCATTGCTGTCCATCGAGCGGTAGGTTTTAGCGCTTGCTGTTAATTCAAACGTCCGATCCCTGGCGGTTCTATATGATTCCTTATCCCTGATCAAGCTTTTGAAGAAGGGAGGGTACCCAACCTGAACTGTTCGGTTATCATGTTTGATATCTATCACTTCATGTCTTTCTTTGATGTCATTTCCTTTGATTTTATTTCTCGAAACTTTAACAGTGAGGCTGATTCAGTGGAAAAATCAGTCCTGCTTTGGCTGTAAGAAACCCCTTCTTAGTGGCGGGCAGAAACTCTTCTTTGAAATTAATGCAATGCATGGTTTGACCAAAAAAAAAAAAAAAAAAGGAACTCCAAAGAAATCAGAAATTTTCGCTTAAAAAAGGCGAATCATCCATATTTTTGCTAAATGCTCTATTAATACTGAAATGAAAATGGAAAGAGGAGGAGCAATGTAGCTTGGGAAGCAAGTCATGATCTCATGAGCAGAGAGGTATGTTTACATAAAAGCATAACAGGAAGAATAGATATACAGAGAAGAAGAAATAGAAAAATGAGTTAAAAATGAAAAAAAATGAAAAAAAAAAGAAATAGAAAAATCTCTCGTTACAAAACTTAATTGTCTATATTTTTTTATTGGAAATTTTGAGACTTGAAAGCTCACAACATGGCTGGTTGGTTTCTCGTATCCAACGGTATTGTGATCAGAAAGTTTAAAAACATGTCTCTCATTTTCTTAATTGACGGAGCACTCAGCAAAATATCTGCAACAACTTTGGGACTTGGAATCTTGTGCTGTGTAGTTTGGTAGTTGACTCTTGTAGCTTAATAAGAGATGGGGAGTTAGACTTGTGATCAAGAACTTGCAAATGGTGGAGGTTGTTGCTTAGGTTCTCTTGGAAGAACCGTTGTTCTTGTTTGGTATAGGTGACCAGATTAAGCCAGCTGCTGAAAGACAAAAATGAATCGTTTGCAGGTGGTGCTTCTTGAAAGATGCAGATGAGAAAAAATCAGAACAGGACGTCCACAAAGACAGGGTATGGCTGGGAATGACAAGCGACAAACCTCTGACTCGTGGGAACGAACCAATTAATTGGATGTCTCATATCTGGAATGTTAAAACAGGACCAAAGCTAAAGGACTTCTTGTGGAGAGTGGTGCGAAAGGCCATCCCGGTCAGTTCCAATCTGGAGAAGAGAGGCTTCCAAAGTTTCAACTGCAAAGCGTGTGGAGCACATGAGGACGATCTTCGTGTCTTCCTTAAGTGTCCATTGGCGGAAGAAGTATGGAGCCACATCCCGATTCAGCATCGACCGACAAGTGCAATCTCCTCGGTCACTGATCTGGTTAAACAGGGCAGTTTCTTCACTCCCCTACCTCCGACTGGATTAACCTCTCCACTATGGCCATGGGTGATGTGGAACTTGTGGAAAGCTAGGAATAAGCTTGTTTTTGAGAACAAAACATTTACAGCTCAAGAGGTGATCCTCAAGAGTATCAAAGACGCAAAGGAGTGGAGCCAAGCACAAACTGTCAACAGAGCATCATCGATCCCCGGCCCTCTCTCAATCCGATCGAATCATATCTCCCCCTGCCCCCCACCGTCGTTTCAGCCTGGTGTTCTAGTCTGCAAAGTCGATGCGGCTTGGGACACTTCGTCAAGAATGAGTGGTATAGGTGGGGTTTTCAGCGGGAGTAATGTGGCGTCTATAACCAACATCTCCGAGTCTCACGGTTATGTATCATCAGCTCTAATGGCGGAAGCCATTGCTGTCCATCGAGCGGTAGCGCTTGCTGTTAATTCAAACGTCCGATCCCTGGCGGTTCTATATGATTCCTTATCCCTGATCAAGCTTTTGAAGAAGGGAGGGTACCAACCTGAACTGTTCGGTATCATGTTTGATATCTATCACTTCATGTCTTTCTTTGATGTCATTTCCTTTGATTTTATTTCTCGAAACTTTAACAGTGAGGCTGATTCAGTGGAAAAATCAGTCCTTGCTTTGGCTGTAAGAAACCCCCTTAGTGGCGGGCAGAACTCTTCTTTGAAATTAATGCAATGCATGGTTTGATCAAAAAAAAAAAAAAAAAGGAACTCCAAAGAAATCAGAAATTTTCGCTTAAAAAAGGCGAAATCATCCATATTTTTGCTAAATGCTCTATTAATACTGAAATGAAAATGGAAAGAGGAGGAGCAATGTAGCTTGGGAAGCAAGTCATGATCTCATGAGCAGAGAGGTATGTTTACATAAAAGCATAACAGGAAGAATAGATATACAAGAGAAGAAGAAATAGAAAAATGAGTTAAAAAAAAATGAAAAAAAAAAGAAATAGAAAAATCTCTCGTTACAAAACTTAAATTGTCTATATTTTTTTATTGGAAATTTTGAGACTTGAAAGCTCACAACATGGCTGGTTGGTTTCTCGTATCCAACGGTATTGTGATCAGAAAGTTTAAAAACATGTCTCTCATTTTCTTAATTGACGGAGCACTCAGCAAAATATCTGCAACAACTTTGGGACTTGGAATCTTGTGCTGTGTAGTTTGGTAGTTGACTCTTGTAGCTTAATAAGAGATGGGGAGTTAGACTTGTGAATCAAGAACTTGCAAATGGTGGAGGTTGTTGCTTAGGTTTCTCTTGGAAGAACCGTTGTTCTTGTTTGGTATAGGTGACCAGATTAAGCCAGCTGAAAGACAAACTGAATCGTTTTGAGGTGCTTCTTGAAAGATGCAGATGAGAAGCATTTTTCCATTTGCAGACTGTGTAGCTTTCATATGACCTTCTTGAGAAACATCGATCAGGAAGCCTTCTTCTTTTGACTCTGAATGTCCCCTCCCAGTTAAGAGAAGAGAACATAAATCATTGACACAGAAGGTCCTGCTCACTGTCGTTCTTACTATTAGCAATGCGGTTTTGCGTCAAGAGTTTGCGTTAGAGATACATGATTAAGAACACACACACAAATGAAAGCTTTGAGGAAAATGTATCAAATGGTTACAAATTGGAGAGAAGTGGAAATGCAACAATGAAAAAGTTTCCTGCTTTGAGAAATACAACTTTGACAACAATGCTATATATTAAAGCAAAAGCTGAACATAAAACCAAAACCAAGTTTAAGAACTGAGAGGATACACTTACACACATATTATTCGGAGCCTCATTCAGCATCTTCATTATTCTTGATGGTATCTTGGAAACTCTCCGTGGCAGCTTTTGGCAGCTTTCGGCAGTATTCGACAACAATATTTTTCAGGGATGGAAGAGCAGGAGGACTTGAGCATATTCTCTTTAATTCATTCAAACCCCTTAAACGGAGGGATTCTAGCTTCGCAAAGGGAACCGTCAGATCAGGATGCACATTGCTAATACTCATTCCCTTCTCCTTATTTATTATTTCTTCTATTCTTCCTGAACTTGTCACGTGTAGATGCTTGAGATTTGGAGCAAACAATAACCAGGTCAATTCTTTTGGACCTTCCAAATCGTATATCGCAATACTGGAGAGGTGCCTGAAGTACGGAGAACTGTTGCATAGAAGATCTTCTTTCTCTTTGCTTTTCCAATCTATCTTTATCTCTGAGATTTTGGAGTACATAATATGAAGTTCTCGAAGACAACACAGAGCCACCATGTTTAATGTTAAAACCTCTGCGGACATATCCAAAATCCAAAGGCGTTGAACACATCTAGCCAATCGCTCCATTCCTTGGATACTTTCCAGCATTAGAGCATCTTTCACGTTTCCTGTTAAAATCTTCAAGTGCTCTAAAAGTTGTAGCTCTTCAATTGATCTTGCATCAATAAAAACACAAGAACAATATAGTTTCAACAAATGAAGATTTGGTAAGCTTGTTCCTATTCCATCAATGCTTAGCAAGACTGGTAAACTCCAGGTCTAGGCTTATAAGTTTCCTAAACCCCTTCAAACCAAATGGTAAGGAACTTATACCTGTGCGTGATAAATTGAGGTATTGTAAGGATATCAAGCTGTAAATTTCTTCCGGCAATTCACTAAGATACTCGTTACGCGAAAGATTCAAGACGACAAGGGACGGCATAAACTGAAAGAATTTACCTTCAAATCGTTATCCCCGAGAAACAGAGTCGAGAGGTTGGGGCATTTGGGACAGCAAGATATCTCTTCAATTTTATTACTCATCAACGAGATCCTTCTCAAAACTGACCAGTTGATGTCATCTGGTATACAGCTTAGCTTCCCACCGGAATTGACGCACTGTTTTTCTTCCTCTTTTCCTATCCAAAGAGCCATTTCACGTAACACATCATGCATTTTCACCGCAGGTGTGAATCCAATTTGGAAAAAGGAGGATTTAGTTTCGCACTCCATCAATAGATGCGCACGAACTAACGAACCAATTATATCATAACCTTCGTTGTTACTTCCATCTTCATCTCTCTCTCCCTTTATAAATTCTTCGCTGATCCAATATTCGATCAACTCCTCCTTCTTTATTTCATAATCTTCCTGGAACAAAGAACAATACAGGAAGCATGATTTCTTCTTTTCAGTCTCTAAACGATCATAGCGGTCATGGATTTTTTGGTTTTCAATAGTGAGAGGTGGTGAATTTAAGGCACAATTGATGTCTAGGCTGAAATTACAGACTGAGCAATGATAGTATCGGTCTTTAACATGTCTCTGACAATACTTTTATTTGACATGATTTCCATCAGATATTGATATCAGACTTTTGTGAACCGGAGGATATAATATCCCAATCAACAGGTTATTAGAGCTAAGGAAAGAAGGATCTGAGGAGGTGAGGGTCAGAGAGTGGTGGAGGTGAAAAGGATGGCTTACTTTGGGAGGAAGTAAGTGACAACCTCTATGGAATTCCAAATCACAAGTAGGGCAATAGTAATAGTACTTATTTCTCTTCATATGATGGCCTTTGCAGTCAAAACAGATGGAGAGTGGTGGATCAGATCATCGGCAAAGTGTGTGATGGTTATAGCTGGATCAGACACACGACATAGGGGCTTAGAACGAGGAAAGTATTTTGTTCGATTTTCTCTTCTCTAAGGAATGAAGCAATGAATAGTAATATCTTAACTTTTGTTGACTCTCTTTATCAAAAGTCAATTACTACAACTGCAAGACAGCCACCTTGCCAAATAGTTTACACTTTGGGCAACTCTAATATCAAGAACCTTGTACTTTAGGCAACACGATTTTACTTCCACGGTATCAATGCTGATTATTAACAATAAGAGAAGACAACATAAATCATTCAAACAGAAAATATATGATCTCAAGCTCCAGATCACAGGTTATTAGCTAGTTATTACCATTCAAATGTGTCTCCTTTCTCATTATTATTTAATAGGTTACATAGCAATTTTTTTTCTATTATTATTATTGTAATTTTCGACGACCACCATGATACTCGAAGCTGACGAAGTTGAACCGCTGCAGAAACTGAAGAAGATGATTGCTCACCCACTGTCGTTTTCTTACTATTAGAGATACATGAATCGGAATACACACAAATAAAAGCTTTAAGGAAACTGTATCAAATGGTTACAAACTGGAGAGAAGTGGAAATGCAACAATGTCATTCAAGCGAAAGCAGAACATAAAAAGAAAACCAAGTTTAAGAAACTGAGAGGATACACTGACACACATATGACATACGAAACGGGGCTTCTGAGCCTCATTCTTCAATTTCAACATACCTGCTCGTGTCTTGGAAACTCTCTAGTGACAGCTTTGGGCAGTGAGTAATATCTTTCAGGGATGGAAGAGCCTGGGGACTTGAGCATATTCTCTCTAATTCAGGCAAACCCCTTAAAGTGAGGGATTCTAGCTTCGGAAAGGGAACCGTCATATCAGGAGGATGCACATTGCTAATACTCATTCCCTTCTCCTTATTTATTATTTCTTCTAGGCTTGGTGAACGTAACACCTCAAGATGCTTGAGATTTGGAGCAAACAATAACCAGGTCAATTCTTTTGGACCTTCCAAATCCTGTATAACAATACTGAAGAGGTGCTTGAAGTATGGAGAAGGAAGATCTTCTTTCCCTTTGCATTTCCAATCTATCTTTATCTCAGAGATCTTGAAATTTATAATCTCAAGTTCTCGAAGACCGCCCAGAGCTACCGTGTTTAATGTTAAATCCTTTGCGGACATATTGATAATCCGAAGGCGTTGAACACAACGCACCAATCCCTCCACTCCTTGGATACTTTCCAAAATTGAAGCATCTGTCACATTTCCTGTTAAAATCTTCAAGTGCTTTAAAAGTTGTAGCTCCTCAATTGATCTTGCATCAATATAATGACGAGAACGATATAGTTTCAACACCTGAAGATTTGGTAAGCTTGCTCCTATCCCATCAATGCTTTTAAGCTTGGTGAACTCCAGGTCCAGGCTTATTAGTTTCCTCAACCCCTTCAAACCAACTGATAACGAACTTATACGTGTGTATGATAAGTTGAGGTATTTCAAAGAAGTCAAGCTGCAAATTTCTTCCGGCAAGTCCCTAAGACTTCGGTTATGCGAAAGATCCAAGACGATAAGGGACGGCATAAACTGAAAGAATTTACCTGGTATACCCTTCAAGTCGTTATCCCTGAGAAATAGAGTCGAAAGGTTGGGGCATTTGGGAAAGCAAGATATCTTTTCAATTTGATTACTCATCAACGAGATCCTTCTCGAAACTGACCAGTTGATGTCATCTGGTATACAGCTTAGCTTCACACCGGATTTGACGCACTGTTTTTCTTCCTCTTTTCCAGACGTAGACCCTATCCAAAGAGCCATTTCACGTAACACATCATGCATTTTCACAGTAGTTTCTGATTCTGTCAATAGATGCGCACGAACTAACGAACCAATAATAACATGACCTTTGTTGTTACTTCCATCTTCATCTCTCTTTCCATTTATAAATCCTTCATTGATCCAATATTCGATCAACTCCTCCTTCTTTATTTCATAATCTTCCGGGAACAACGAACAGTATAGGAAGCATGATTTCACCTTTTCATCCTCTAAACCATCATAGCTGAACTTCAAAACTGAAAGAATATTTTCTTCCATACCTGGAAACTCGCGGCTGGAACTTTTGAGAACATCATTTGCATGACGCCATTCATGTACATCCTCTTTACATGACATGGCTTTGCCAATCACATTGAGTGCAAGTGGCAAGCCGTGACATTTTTTGGAAATCTTTTCTGCAAGTGTGAGAATTTCCGGATCCTTCTTTAATGGGGCTTCTCCAACTACATTTTGAAACAGTTCCCACGCTTCATTCGTTGACAAACAATCCATTTTCAGCTCATCGTCAGCTTCCATGTCTCTGCAAACTTTCTTTGAACGAGTGGTGAAAACTATCTTCGATCCATTTTCTTGAGTTGGACGTGGAACTCCAATCTTGTTCAAATCTACCGCGCTCCACAGATCATCTAATAGCAGTATGAATTTCTTTCTTCTTAGGATATTGTCTATGAAAGATGCTTTCTTCTCTTCTGTTTCCTTTTCCAATTCTTGGTCAGCACGTAATCTTCTTAGAATCTGATCCTGAATCACCTTGTATTGCAAATCTTTAGAGACCACAACCCATATCACAACATCAAATTCATTCACCTCTTTGTCGAATTTGTTGTTGATACGAGCTAAGAGGGTTGTTTTCCCAACTCCCCCCATGCCATAAATACCTAAAGTTCTTCCTTCAGGTTTCATGATGCTGTCCCATGCCTTTCCGACCATTGAATCCAAACCTATTGTTGTTTGGATATCTTTCTTCACCACCTTTGATGCAGGCCTTTTCTCGGCCAATTCTTCAAAAACTCCTTTAGATAGAAGCTCTTTAACTTCTTCCAACTTCTTCGATACCTTTTTACCATACTTACAGCTTGATATGCAATTTTTTGAACAATATCCAAAAAGACACAATCTCTTAGTTTCAGTTGGTTCCTCCCTAAGCAGATCACTGACCTCAGAGTCAATACTTTCTGCCCTTGACAACCATCCTTCTACTTTAGCAAGCCGCTCCAAACCTTTATCTTCTTCTAGGGAAACTCTTCTTGACAGATCAACTCGCCTTTCTCTAAGTTCTCGCGTAGCTGTATCCAGAGCCTCGAGATTAGCCTTCATCATGTGGATGTGATTTCCATCCCCAAATAAGCATCTGTGGGTTTGACTCACCACTTGATCACATGGTATATCTACTGATACACACCCTCCCATCTTTGCTCAAACTCACTGCTTTGTTGAATGGACAAGAGAAAGAGGACAACGATAATTTTGATTGACTTAGATGAGAAAATAGTAAGCCTCCAGCTAATAAGACCGATAACTATATACCAATAATTCATAAACAACTAATGATGACGACCCCACTTTTCCTATCCCTTAGGAGAGTCATATTCGTGGACTTTACGTACAAATCCAGTTTTGTCATATTCCACCTGTGGACTTTAAGATTTGGACTTCGTACGAATCCAGTTTGTCATATTCCACTTATGACACTTTAAGATTTGGACTTTACCTACGAATCCAGTTTGTAATATTTCATTTGTGGACTTTAAGATTTGGACTTTACCTACGATTAATCCAGTTTGTAATATTTTTATCTTCCTCGAAGGTTAACGGCAGGGTAAACACAGGGCCGTGCCTGATAATTACAGACCTAAAAGCCAAAATCTTTTTTGGCCCATTTATTTTTAAAAAATCGTGAAAATAAAAAAATAATGCACCACTTAAGATTCTAATCAGGGCATGAAGATGTTGCATCAGCCGCCGTCACCAGTAGAGCTATATGAAATTTCAATTATTTTGGCTCAAAAATTATATATATTGTTGCCGGCCCTAAAGTAAATGCTTTATTAGTTTCTATTCAGGTCCGACCTTAAAACAAATGCTTTATTAGCTTCTATTCAGATCCGGTCCTAGGTAAACATCATAAAACTACTAGGAAAGCATGGGAAAAGAATGACTTGTGGACAATATATATTTGGACTTTCGTACGAATCTAGTTTGTAATATTTCACTTGTGGACTTTAAGATTTGGACTTTAAGTACGAATCCAGTTTGATATATTCCACTTGTGGACTTTAAGATTTGGACTTCACGTACGAATCCAGTTTGTAATATTTTTTTTATCTTCGTCGAAGGTGTAACTGGTAAACATCGTACAAACACGAACACTAAATATACTAGGAGTGGGAAAAAAAACCGAACCAAACCAAGTCAAACCGAACCAATCGAACCAAAACCGATTCAAACTGAACCAAAATCTATTTCAAATCATTTGGTTGATGATTTTCCCAACCCGAATGGTTCGGTTCGGTTCGGTTAGACCGAACCAAAAACTGATGTATTTTTGTAATTATTTAAATTAAAAATATTAGTAATACCAATATACTAAAATTTTAATACCAAACCAATTTTTTTTCATTTTTATTCATTAACTTATATTATTCTAACCTAATATGTAATCATCAAAATGTTTTTATTTAAAATATTTTATTTATTGCAGGTTTTTTAATTTTAGTGATATAAGAAACATTACTAATGATGTTGGTTTTTCTTACTTTAGTTAATTTTCATTTGTTTTAATTTTTATATACCTTTTGTGATTTTTTAAAGATTTTTGTTTCAGTTTTATATTGAATTTAGTTCACATAGTTTAGGTTTACATAATTTATGTTTTAAAACATAATTTTTCTTCGAAAAATCAAACTAAAAATAATCTATTTAAACCGATCCAAAAAACAAACCAAACAGAATACAAACCGAACCGAATACAAACCGAACCGAATATAAACTGAACCGAACACAAACCAAACCAAACTAACTTCCTGGAAGTCGTCTGAGTAGTCTTCTCACTTCATGGAAGCCGTCTGCAAGTCTTCTATAGCATTTAGCATAGTGCGCAACCTATGTGTTTGAGATGGTTGTTTGTGATTATTTGCAGGCCTTAAAATAGATTTACCAGAACTCCCGCCGAGGATGTTTACATTAGGAGAAGAGCCCGATGCAATCAGGAGCATTTCGTATCATTCTGATGACACGAAGTTGTTTAAAGCTCTATGTGATTGTCTCACAGCTGACGAATATGAGGATCTGAAGGCGTCGAAGTTAGGAGTGTTCATCAAATTCAAGGAGCTTGACTTTGGTTGGACTTCAAGGCTGGTACATTTTTTGCTCTGTTTCCAGCTGGACATCAAGAAGAAGTTTGAGCTCTGGAGTCTTGTCGTTTCACAACCTGTGAGGTTTTCACTGATAGAGTTTGAACACCTCACTGGGCTGAACTGCGATTACATCAAGGACCTGGAAAATCCAAGGTGTGAGGTTACGTCGGAGATGGCTGCTTTCTGGGAGAAGATGCGTGTTGATATCGATACTGGGCCAAGTATTGAACAGATAACAGAAGCATTTTACAACTGCGACGAGTGGTCTCTGGATGATCGCATGCGGCTGGGATACCTTGCCATCTACGCAGGATACATCGAAGGGAAAAAGTTCTCATCCGCTACATCAGCTAGTCTTGCAAGGCTAGTGATGGATTTAGAAAATTTGAGAATTATCCATGGGGGAGATTGGCGTTTAAGGTGCTGATGGATTCTCTGAAGGCAAAAGACTTGACGCAAACTGGTTACACTGTTGATGGGTTCATACAAGTGCTCCAAGTGTGGGCGTACTATGCTATGCCAGAATTGGGTGCTAATTATGGGTCTCCCATACCAAACAGACCGTCTCCACTGTTGCTGGCTTACAGGGGTGGCAAAAGACAACGCAAATGTTTTAAGGCTGCTATCAATAAACAGGTACTTAACTTCACTCCTAAGACTTCTCAGACGACTTAAAGTTAAGTCGTGTGGATCGTCTTCCAACAAAAGACCACTCAGACGACTTACTTTTAAGTCGTCTGAGTGGTCTTTTTGTTGGAAGACTTCCAGACGACTTAACTTTAAGTCGTCTGAGAACAAAATATTTCTCAGACGACTTAACTTTAAGTAGTCTGAGAACAAAATTCTTCTCAGACGACTTAACTAAGTTTATATCTTTTATTTATTTCAGACTATCGTGAAGAACTTCGTTCAGAAGGATTTTGATGAAATGTTTCCAAAATGGGACGGAGACGTAGATGACCCTGCCGCGGATAACATAATTAAAGTCATGTTTAATGATCCTGGATGGGAGTGGACCATGGAATGCTGGCCAGTCACCGGTACTCGCAAGATTGTGAAGATGGAAGTGAGTCCAGTGAATAATGAAGTGAGTCCCGTGAAGTCAGAGAGTGTTGTGAAGGAAGAAAGTAGCAGACCTCGGAAGAAAGCTCGTAAAGGGTCTTCTGTTTCTGCTGAGACACCTGCGGCGGGTAGTGAAGGGATGACGCATCAGCAGATTGAAAAGTCCTTGAAGGACATATCTGATGCCATTAATCTTGGCTTTGGGACGTGCCTTAAGGAGCTCAAGTTACTGGCGGATAGGATGGCAGCTGTGGAGAAGAAGGTGGGAATCACCAACAGAGGGGGTTCATCTGATGATCGTCAACTTACAACCACTTCAAATCCACCAAAACCTGCTGACGAACCCGGGGTTAGTACCAAAACCTCTCCCAAAATTGCAGAGAAGAGAGTCACTAGGCAAAGTGTTAGGAAGAGTCAGGACTGATGTGCTTTGTTTCTTGTCTGCTTGGATGAACATGTGTGCTTTGTTTCTAGTGTGCTTTGATGAACCACTGTATGCCTTGATTCTGAACATGTGTGCTTTGTTTCTAGTGTGAATTTGATCTTTGCTGTAAGGGCTTTTGTTAATAGTTTTTAAACACTGTGAACTCGAAATTGCAGAGTGAAAGTGTGAATGGGGCGAAAGCAGGACGGAAGGAAGCCAAAGAACCGAGTCTTACTACAGAACCGAGTTCCTCGAGAGAGCTCTGTCTTGTGAGTCCTGCAGCCGACTTACCGAGTGATGATCCTAGCCTTCTTATATTGGACAAACAAGTTCCCACCGCTTCAGATTTACTCGTTGAAGAAGCTAGAAGGCAGACAAAGAAGGAGACTGCTTTGGTGAATCTCCGTAAAAAAAGTGTGCGAGAAAGGAAGCTTGCTCCCACACAGCAAACTCCTTTTAAGGGAAACAGCACTGCCAAACAGATCATTCCAAACAAACAGGTTGGCGGAGGCTATGATCCTTTTGCACCCTATGACAAGATGAAGTCGAAGGAGCTCACTGCATGGGTGCAAAAAGATCCGTAAGTTGCTGTTAAAAATATGCTTATTTATATTTGATTAAAAAAGCTTCCATTTGATTATTTACATTTTGTGTTTGCAGTTCTTATAAACTGCCTCTGAAAAAAAAAACACGTAGATGTCCAAGTCGATTTTATCAGGTCCTCCGAACCCCCTTAGAATGGCTGACCGACCATGTAAGTCTTCTGCTATTTTCTTACTCTTATATAAGTCGTCTGGTAGTTATCTGGTACTTTTCTGATTTGTATAAGTCGTCTGTGAGTCGTCTATAAGTCGTCTGGTAGTTATCTTACGTAAGTTGTCTATAAGTTGTCTGTGAGTCGTCTGTAAGTTGTCTATAAGTCGTCTGGTAGTTATCTTACGTAAGTCGTCTGTAAGTTGTCTCTAAGTCGTCTCTAAGTCGTCTGTAAGTCGTCTGGTAGTTATCTTACGTAAGTCATCTGTACGTCGTCTCTAAGTCTTCTCTAAGTCGTCTCTAATTCTTCTCTAAGTCTTCTGTTAGTCGTCTCTAAGTCGTCTGTAAGTTTTTTTTGACTTGTATTGTTTTATATGCAGCAAATGGATGCTTTTATTAATTTACTGAGGCAACGGTACCAAAACCATCCAGAACATTTCAGGAGCGACAAAATGTGCTTTCTTGATCATATATTTTCTCGACAGTGGAGGGCCTCCTACCCTGATTTTAAGAGCGACACTCCTGATGCCAACGGTTTAGGAAGAAGACTCCCTAGTGGGGCGTGGAATTATCATGCAGGCGTGATACCTTCTTTTTGCCAATCTAAGAAGGTTTGGGGGGTGGATGTGGATGATATCTATGCACCTGTGAACTTCAAGAACCAGCATTGGATTGCTATATGGATATCGATCCCTAAGAGGCACATCGTCGTCTGGGACAGCATTGTCTCTCATATTAGCCCTGAAGAACTCGATGAGGTAATGGAGCCTTTTGTCACAATGGTCCCTTATCTGCTTGTTGAGTGCGCGCTCTCTGACGAACAAAAGGTTCAATACACATTGGAGCCATACACATATGCGAGACAAACCGTTGGAGTACCTCAGTGCCGAGCTGGTGATTGTGGCCCCTTCACTCTGAAGTACATCGAATGTCATGCTCTTGGGATAGAATTTCCCAGCGCGTTTGACAAAAAACACGGGAAGACCATCAGGGAGAAGATGGCGCTGGATATATTTCGAGAGCTTCCTATGTGCCATGAATGGGAAAACCAAGACAATGATGAGAACCTGGCAACGTATGATTAGATATTGGATGTGTTATTGTGTGATGTTGCGATTGTATTTGAACTTGATGCTTTTGTGTACTGTTGTTTGGTAGATTAGGGGATGTTAACAGGGTCAGGATAGGATGATGTTTTTTGTAACCTATCCTCATACCAAACTAGAATTCCGTAGGAAATTAGTTTGGTAGTGCAGTAACCTTTCGGAATATGTAATGTATAACTTGTCTTTTTTAAATTGCACTGTTGGAATTAGTTTGGACTATTTAACCTAGAAGGTCTACAAAGAAAAGTTCATAAAACATATAAATTCATAACATAGAGTCTACAGAGAAGTTCATAAAACATAGAAAATCATTGTGGACGATTACAGAGAAGTTCATAAAACATAGAAAATCATTGTGGACGACTTACTTAATGGTCTTCTGGACGACTAACCAGAAGAAAATTCTAGTTAAGACGTTGGACGACTAACCAGAAGGTCTAGAAGGTCTACTGGACGACTTACTTAAAGGTCTTCTGGACGACTAACCAGAAGAAAATTCTAGTTAAGACGTTGGACGACTAACCAAAAGGTCTTCTGGACGACTTACTTAAAGGTCTTCCACGTCAGTTCTTACATTGTGGACGCTTATGGCCAGTTTCTTTGCAGACTAAGCACCTATAAACCCTGTGTTGCTTCCGGGGTTTGCGTCCTCTCATCCTGGATAGCTCCAACCAAGATTGCCATCTTGATTTCTTCTGTCTCCCCGGACCACGCTTTACTTCCGGAGGAAAGCATGTGCGTGCCTCAACAAGTTGTCCAACACAAGGATATATATTCTCTGAGTATCCAGCAAACAAAGTATCCTTTGAGTAGACCGGCCACACAAGTGTGGAGATATGCACACCAGCTGCTGTTCCAGCTGCTATAGCATGAGAGCAAGGTATTTTCTCGACTTGATAGACACCACAATCACACTTTTGAAGTTCCAGATCAACATTACAGTCCCTATTGCCACCTTTCACAAAGAACTTCCATCCATCAATTTGTTGGACTCTCAGAGTATACGCGTTCTCCTCTCGGACAGCAAGCAAGTGTTCAACACCCCGACTATGTTGAGTTGTAAGACTCAAAGCATCTCCTCTCCTTTTCCAGTACCACCTTCCTAGCTTCTCCCTTATGAACTCCAGCAGGAACTGAATAGGAAATCCTCTTGCTCGCTTCAGTGCGGAGTTAATTGATTCAGCGATATTGCTCGTTTTTAAGTTGTACCTGTCTCCCTGACAATGAACCCTAGACCATAGGGTCACATCGGCTTCCTCCAGATACTCAGCAAGATCCGGATTTGCACTCCGTATCTCATCCATGTACCGATCAAAATCGTAAAGTGTATGAGCATAAGCAGCACCTTTCACCAAGTACAAGAGATGCTTCCCTTTATACTTTTTGACAATATTCTCTTGAAGGTGATAATAACATATTCCTCGGGTTGCCCAAGGAAACACCTTTTCACACGCATTTATAATGGAGGCGTGCCTGTCGGAGACTATCACCAGAGGATACTCATCAGATACACAGCTCGCCAATTTTGTGAAAAACCATTCCCAAGATTCATCATTCTCACCATCTACGATCCCAAAAGCCAATGGATATATCTGAAAATTACCGTCTTGTGCGGCTGCAACCAACATAGTACCCCCATACTTCCCACTTAGGTGAGTCCCATCTACCACAATGACCCTTCTCTGATACTTAAATCCTCTGATCGAAGCTCCAAAAGCAAGAAATAGATACTTAAATCTATTCAGAGAATCAAGTTCTATAGCTGTGATAGAACCCGGATTTGCTGCCTTGATTTGCTCCAAATATGAAGGCAGTCGCTCATACCCGTCTTCCGCTGATCCTCTCACCATTTCTTGCGCATATAACAATGCTCTGTATGAAGTGGTGTAATCAAGTGTCATGCCAAACATGTTCTTCATTGCATCTTTGATATGCTGCGGATTCAACCCATCAATGATTCCCACTCGATCTATGAAAAGTCGACCAATGTACTTCGGAGTACAACGTTTCCGCTGAGCGATTCTGTCTGGGATGGAACATGTATGAGTTGCCAAATACTTGGTTACCCAAAACGTTTTAGTCCCATGTTTCACACTTGCTCGGACCTTCCATTGACAACCACTAACACGACATGTTGCCACAAACAGAGTTTTCGTTGACTTGAATATTCTGAAGGAGAACCTACGCCTCACCGCTGTCAACCGCAACTCTGAAAGCAGTGCATCCTTACTAGCAAAACTCTGGTTGACATAGATTCTGTCTGCAGATGATCCTTCTCCTTCACAACCATATGCCCCTTTGTAATCATCAAAACAGATTTCATCATCTTCTTCCTCATCCTCATCTTTAACCTTTCATACTCACTATAATCCTCAGCATCAGCGACAACAGGGATGTCAGCATCCTCCTCCCCATCATGATCCTCAGCTTCATCCCCCTCTTCAGCTTCATGCCCCTCCTCAGCTTCATCCCCCTCTTCATCTTCATCGCTCACATCAGCTTCATCCCCTCTCTCAGCTTCATCCCCCTCCTCAGCTTCATCCCCCTCAGCTTCATCCCTTTCCTCTGAAACCGTTCTCATCTTGCTAAAGCTTGATACACAAAGACGTACTTCATGCGTTTTAGTTATCTCGAGCAAGTTCCGAACTTGTCTATCACTTGTAACATGAATAGGAGGAAGGTCTGGAGCCATCTGTTGTAATGAGTAGGTTAGCTCCACAGACTCTGTGTTCATGTCCAGGTTATAATCTTCTTGAGCCATTGCAACAAGATCAGCATGTGTCGAACCTTCATTCAAAAATAACATTCTCGCTCCTTTGAAATGATCAACCACAAAATTCCAACATCCATCTTTCAACAACCATTCTCCATACACTGCATGTAACTGACGCATCATCTGAAAAAGTCAAAATAAAACACATTAGCAAACTTAGAACAAAGAAAACGAAAGTTTATTAAAGATCGAAGCGGACGACTTCAATCTAAGTAGTCCAGACGACTAAACTATATGTCGTCTGGTCAACGCAGAGGTTATTTTTGCAATTGACTTTGAAATCTGTTATTTCGGACGACTGAAAAATAAGTCGTCTACTATTGTTTGGCTAAAAAAAAACTCCAAAAAAGCTAGACGACTTACATTTCAGTCGTCAGAGGTTAGTTTTGCATTTGACTGGATTATTTCAGAAGTTTGACTTTTCTGACGACTTACATTTCAGTCGTCTAGTGAAAATTAAAATAATATTTTTTTTTAAAGTAGACGACTTACAGTTAAGTCGTCATAGGTTAGTTTTGCAATTGAAAAAAAAACTTCAAGATTTAATTATATACAGACGACTTATAATTCAGTCGTCCACGAGACGACTGAAATGTAAGTCGTCCAGGATTTACGAGGTTTGACCAGAATCTCGGAAAAAAATCCTGGACGACTTACAAGTAAGTCGTCTCGTGGACGACTGAATTATAAGTCGTCTGTGTATAATTAAATTTTGAAGTTTTTTTTTTCAATTGCAAAACTAACCTATGACGACTTAACTGTAAGTCGTCTACTTTTAAAAATATTATTATTTTAACTTTCGCCAGACGACTGAAATGTAAGTCGTCTGGGGAAGTCAAACTTCTGAAATTATCCAGTCAAATGCAAAACTAACCTATGACGACTGAAATGTAAGTCGTCTAGGTTCTTTGGAAATTTTTTTGAAACCAAACAAAAACAGACGACTTAACTTTCAGTCGTCTCAGGTTACAGATTTCAAAGTCAATTGCAAAAATAACCTCTGCGTTGACCAGACGACTTCCAGGTAAGTTGTCTACAGTCAGACGACTTCCCAAGTAAGTCGTCTGACGAACAGATCTGGAAAAAAACTCGATGTCATACCTTAAATTGGTGAGATAAGTTCCTTAGCATACATAAGGCTTCTCCAAGCACACAGAATCACAAACGAAATTAACCCACCCAGAATCGTTAGCTTCTATGACTCTATGAACCATAAAAATTTAGAATCAAAATCTTGGGTTTTTTAACTCATTGTAGAGAGAAAGTGAGAGATGTGTTGTGTTTAGTTCACAAGAATGGATAAAGAAGAAGGGTAACTCGATTTTGGGAGCATTAAGTGCTTCAAATTGGTTGTTCATGGTGGTTGTGGTATTGATGACAATGGCAATCTTGTAATTACTTGAAGATGATGAGGGTGAGAGAGTAAAAATGTCATTTTCGAAAAAAAAAAAAAAAAAATTGATGGCATTTTCGTAAATTATATGAACTTGTGGGGTGAATAGGGCAAAACCAATTTTAAAAAAAAAAAAGGTTAGTTTTGTGTTTGACTTTAAGTTATAGGTCAATTCTGCCAAAAGCCCAAAAAAATAAAGGTAAGACTACTAAAAGTATTTTTATTTAAAATTTTAATTTAATAAAAGTTCTTATTTCTTTGTCAAATATAATTGTTACTCTGAGTAAAAGCTTTAGACTCATAATATTTCTAGTGCTCTCTTCGAATTTTAATTTTCCATGTTCGATAGATCAAGAGGTTCTTGCATTGCCCATAACAAACCATTTTGCTATAGCTTTTAAAATCCCAAAACAGCACAACCAAAATAATTATTTTGGACGTCCTGATTTTAATTGAAATTAGAACGGCAAATTTTACAATAACAAAAAATAAGATAAAAGTTATTATTAATTTTTATTTTTTATTTTTCTATGAAATATCAATTTAGAACTTTTTCAAACCGTTCGTTAAAGAGAAATAAATGCAAAATTAACGAAAAAGTGAATGCAACAAAAATATTTGAGGCAATCATGAAATATATATGTGAGGATATATATATGGGACCTGATGCCTTAACAACTCATTTGTATCTGTTAGGTTGGGATATTATTGGAAAAGATGCGATCTGTGAAGCTAAAACATTTTTGATACATCATACATGAAAAATGGAACCAACCATACGAACATTTCTATGATCCTAAAATAGCTAGGCCAACAACATTATATGATCATAGGTCCACTGGTTTGTGCAATATGATTTACAAAATGATTCAAAAAATTTAGTAAAGAAGATAAAAGTTTTCGTTGACAAAATTGTTGTGCACATAAGAGAAATTAACATCGACGAAAGTAAGAGAAAAATACCCATTTAGAATTTCTATATTGATTTTGAAAATCATAATTTCAATCATTTAACCCGTATTTATAATAGCCTTTTTTTCTATAGAAAAACATCTTTATTTTACTAAAGATACTTTTCATAATCCAAAAAGCATATTGTACTAAATGAATGCTATCTTTTAATGGTATAAAAAGATTTAAGTCACTTCCACAATCAATAAAAGAATATCTGAATCTCAAAGCGCCTTCGTAACATCTTAATTGTGCTTGACCTAATGCACTCATTAAAATCAAAGAAACCAATTTCACATAATGATATGGTGATAAAGACATGCATCACTAAAGCAAATGATCTGTTAGAATGAGATTTTTTAGAATTCACATTAAGAGCACTCAGTCTCAATGGACATTTGAACAAATAGATTATGAAAACTGTGAAGTCTATAGAATATCCAGTTATTATATACGGAAATGTGCAAGAAGGTATAAGGCCACAAAGGGTCTCAGACAGGTTACCCCTTATCTTTGTACCTCCATATAATAAGTGCAGATGTTTTGATGAATCTAATTGCAGATATGATATACCATGGATTTTACCTACTTTTAGCTATGGTATATAAGTGTTTTCAAATACATTATAGTTGTTCTGGATTCTAGTATGTTTTCAGGTTTTGAAGTGATTTGCAGGAAAGTGCAAGAAGGTATGCTTTGATGGTTATGGCCGCTGAGATCGATGTCTCTCTAAGTGTTCGCGTTTTCGAGGAGCTGACGTCCATTAGCTCGTTAGACAAAGGCCTTCTGTCGATAAAGATGCGACCAAGCTACAATGTGATAGGAGGACACCCTAATAAGACTTTCGATTGGCAGAGGTCTTACTTCTATGTTAAGTCCGACAGTTCCGCTTTCGAGGATCCTCCGGATGACGACTACCGTGTGTTGTAGAACACTTTACTCGGTAGAATACCTCCGTTAACTCGCGTCGTTTCTTCGCATACTAACCGTCTTTATTCTCATTGTTTTTTCCTTTGGCAACTGATCACCCGACTTCCCGCGAGTATCCGGAGGAATTCCTGTCGAGCGCTCGTGCTGTTGCGAGACTTGATCAAGAGCATTGGGGGAACATCTCTTGGGAGAGGGTTAGCCGTTGCATCGATCGTATTTCAAAGAGTAAGTCCGCTCTTTTCCTCGCCCTGCTGCGACTCTTCGCTTCCATCTTCGCAAATAAGTCTTCTGTTCATGTTTTTTGCAGAGGATTGGAATTCAAGTTATCTTCCCGCGGTTAACACGGTTAAGAGACGGATCTCGCTGTTCACCAAAGAAGAGCAAAAGAGGATCAACGAAGCAAGGAGAATGAAGGGCCTTTCTGATCTAAGCGTTATGATGGCGGCTCAGCTCGTCGAACCATCGGGGGCTCCTGACGAGGTGGCGGCCACTGATATAATTGAAGCGACTATTCAGCGTCAGGCTCCTTCTCCCGACGCCTCTGCCACTGCCTCTAAAAAGAAGAAGAGCAAAAAGTGATCTCGCGACGATACCTCCGCTGACGAGGATCACGAAACACTCCCGGAGGGGACTGGTCCTTCAGACCGGACCGAGACTGCTGAGCCGTCCAAGAAGAAAAGGAAAAAGAAGCAGTCGAGCAATCGACAGTCTCTTCCGGGAAAGAACGCTGCCTCCCGAGGTACCGAGGTTACTGGTTCCGCTGCTCAAGCTGGCTCGACTGTCGAGCCATCTCCTAATCTGGCTCTAATAGATGAACCCGGGGATGCTTCGCCCGTAGTTCAGCTTCAGAAGAAGGAGAGGCGAACGAGTGAGCAGGTAACGACTAGCCGCCAGGTTCTTTCTGCTGCTGTCCCAAGTGTAGCTAGGGATTCTGCTTCATCGATTCCCAGGGCATCGACTCCCATCACGTCGGCTGGTGGTGCTCCGGCCGTAAGGACGACTCCGAGGGTCGAGTTTCCAGACCACATCTCGTTCGAGTACGACGGGCTGACTCCCCTTATCTATGCTCCAAATAGATGCGTGGAACTGGTCAGTCAGATCAAATGCGGACCGAAGCCTCTCCCGCCCGTTGCTGACTTGATCTTTAAGGACGAGTACGTTGATGCCGCTCGTACTAAGTTGCTGGTAAAATTTTCCTTCGTCCCTTTCGAATTTTTCATGTGTACTCTCGTCGATCCTCTAACTTGAGTGTTTTTTCTTTCGTGCCTCGTAGTGTGATGGAGTCTCGAACTTTGTTATTGAGAAGTATGATACGGCTCTGAAGGAGGCGCTCTCGGAGTCTGAGAAGCTGAAAAGGACTGTGGCGGCCAAAAGTAGGCTCTTCCGTCGAAAGAGGGCGGAATGGTAAGAGGAGTACGAGAAGATGGCCGAGAAGAGAGAACGAACAATCGCTCGGAGAAGAGCTCAGAAAGAAAGAGCCGACGCAGCTGAAGCCGAACTTTCCATTGCTCGCTCCACTATCGAGGCTTTGGAGCTGCACAAGTCCAACCTCATGGAAGAGATGGGAGTTAAGGCTGCGGAGCATAAGAAAGAGTTGGATCGACTCAGGGACTCGCGCATTTACGAGGCCACGAAGGAACAGTGAGGGTCGAGACCGAGATGGCCACGAAATGTAACAAACACTTTGGGAATTTGCGCGATTGGTGGGCTAATCGCGGGCCGTTTGACACAATGCGGCTACTGCAGAGTCAAGCTTTCGGAACCAAGAAATGTCTCGAAGCTTTGAAGGCCGGCGGTCGCGACATTCCTCTGGAGACCATCGACATGTTTGTTGCTCAAGAGGAGAAGTTCGAGCAGGAAGCTACAAAGCTTAACCCCGGCGAGATCCCCGAAGATGACTTGGCCTTATCTCCCCATAGACTCGACTCGCAGTTTGTCGACATGCGAGCCTTCGTGGGCCTTGATCCGCATGGAACCAACACGCACCTGGTCAGTCCGAGGATTGCTGCCGCTCTTCGAAGCCCTGCTAACCATCTCAAAATTCCGGTTGCTCCTTCTCGTTCCACGGGGAACGGTACCCCAGAGAGAAATGCGCCGGTCCCTGACGTTCAAGCCACAGACAAAGGAGTGGCCTCGACGCGAGACGAGGGTGATGTTAGGAGTTTTCAAGGCTCCTAAGATAAATGTTGTAGTATAGTGAATGTCGAACCAGTTCTGAGGGATATCAAAGCACCGAGAATGCAAGTACTCACTTAATCTAAGTGCAACCAATGATTTAGATGAGTTTTAAGCTATGACTAAAACTAAAAAGCAATAACAGAATGATACTTTCTTGACTAAGGGAAAAGAGAACTCATGGGCATAGGGATTAGACCTTGGGTGATCAAGTTTCGAACTAAGGATGACAAATGATCAATCAAACTATCGACCTTAAGCCTAGACACAATTCTAAGCAAGCTCTATGTCTAGATGAATGCTCATTTGCTAACATATCTCAAACATCAAATGTCTTTGGTTGAATAATATGAAAGCAATCATTACTAACAAGTCTATTAGCTATTTTATCACCTTTAACAACAAATGTCTTTGGCAAAGTATACTAAAAGCCTAGGAGAGTTGTCTCAGGCATTTCATCAAACACCTTTTGGGTGGGAAATGCCTATTGATCAACTTTTGAGTGGCCAACTCAGAAGATGCATTATGAATACTCTACTAGCAAGGAACAAGAATGATCTACACTAAAACATCCTAGAACTAACCTAATCACCCTTAATCTCCCTAACCCATGAATTCAAAAGGTGATTACTCACTAATCTCCATGATTCCTCTTAAACCCATATTGGATTTCAGATTAATCATGTAGAGAAATAGATAAGAAATCAACAAGAACACAAGAACATAACAATCAAAATCCAAGAGATAAACTTCTCAAGAGAGTTTTTGTGTATTTCTCAATAGATCAAAAGATAATCTGCTTGGTGGCTCCCAAAGATGTTTAAAACATAGGTTTTAGAAATGTAAAACGTGCATAATGAAATGACCAAAAGGGCCTTAAGTATAATAGAAATCGACCCAACAATAGACGCGGAGCGACCTCGGCATGTCGCTCCGACAAGTCGCTCCGGCCTTCGGGAGCGACCTCAGTGGGTCGCTCCGGGCTTTGCTTCGTGTCGTCTCATCATAGAGATGAGAGCGACCTCGGGGTGTCGCTTTGGGAGGTCGCTCCGAGAGGGGTGTGAGATGCGAGTGACCTCGGTGCGTCGCTCTGGGCAAGTCGCTCTGGGCTTCCAACGGGATGAATATGGCGAGCGACTTCACGGGGTCGCTCCAGCTAGGTCGCTCTGCGAGGTGCTTTGGAGCGACCTCATGACGTCGCTGCGGAACCTTGCTCCCATCCTATGCTCGTCCAATGATCACCTATTTCACCTCCTTTGAGCTCCAAATGCATCCAAATGTCCCCAAGAACTCCATGTGGCACTCCAACACCTGATAAAGACTCATGTATGCAAAATGTAACCTAAACATGGCTAAATCCTAGTCTATATGATCAAAATGCACATGGACGAATGGATAAGATAATGGAAATATGCAAGATATCAACTCCCCCAAACTTGTTCTTTTACTTGTCCACAAGTGAACTTTCTAGAACTCATAGGGAGAGAGGTTTGAAGGTGAGAGCTCATAGCCAAAAGAAACACACAAAGCACTCAAATCAACATCTAAATTCAGCATTAGTACACCCTCTCTTATTATACTCTAGCTTCTCTAGGCCTATTCAACTCTTTTCATCCCTACACTCATCATCATGCATTCACACATGCAAATCAGCCAACTCTCAAGTTCATTAAGCATAGCATCAAGTGAATTCTTGCAAATGGTCAATTGGTCCAAATCATTTGGTTGAGTAAGGGAAAGCTTTTATTCAAGTGGGTCAAGAGGTTCAAAATCCATGATCTTTAAAGTGGTTTACTCTCAAAACAAGTAGCCTTGACATTGCACATAATATATCTAAGAAAGGGATCAACTCATGCATACAATGCTCAATCTCCATTGTTCTACCATTTTCCCAACATACAATTACACAATCATTCCCAAATGTCAAACCCAACTCACATCTCTCACCAAAAGATCCTAAGAACTTTAACTCCTTCTCTTTGAAATCTACAAGGGATTTTCCACAACCTCAAAACATTACTTAGCTCCTAACAACTTTGCTAGCCCCCTTTTTCTTTCTTTTTCTTTTCTTTTTATATATTTTTTTTTTTTTTTTTTTTTTTAGATGGGGGCCAAGACTTTTCATAACTTGAGCTAGAGGTTTTTCTACTTATCCCAATAAGACAATTCACTTAAACACGAAGAGTCATTTCTTTTCTTTTTTCATTGCTCCCAAATCATAATCACAACTCTCACCCCCCACCTATAGCTAGACAATAGAGTGCCCAATCTAGCAAGAATGAAGATCAAGCATTGTCGTTCCCGATACTCTCAACATTATGCACATGTAAGACTTTCCGAAGAAGGCCTCACTCATCAAACAATGAAAGCTTAAAAGAAAGGAAAGGTTTTGGGAGTGGTCTACCACTAGAGTTTGTCAAAATAAGATTGGCATAAAGGATGTGACAACTCAAGTGTGTATAGCCATGACTCAGTACACAAGGGACCATGAGCAAGAAGCATTAAGTTCGTTCAGTTCAAATAAGGTTGTAGTTGGCTTCAAAGACTGAGTTTCAGCAATCAACAAGTTTCAGGAAGAGTCTTCAAGGCTCGAAGCATACAAGTGTTTTTGAGAGGTGCATAAGCTATTCAGGTGCAAAGTAATGTTCTTTACAAGGCATTTCAAATCATTGCTCCCAATGCAAGTAAATGCAACCTATATGCTCTAGACTCTCCTAGAAATGCCAATGATGCAAACTAAATGAATTTTTTTTTAATGCAAATATATATGTATAATGCAATGCATGAGACTCAAAATCATCAAAGCAAACGTGATCAAATACTTGGTACCTCCCCCAAACTTAAATGACACAGTCTCTGTGTTGTCAAGGAGAGAGAGATACCCAAAAAGAGAAAACTAATATGCAAAAACGAAATGGTATATACAAGGGAAAGTAGTGGGTTACCTTCTATGGAGAATGAGTAGAGGGAGATGCTCCCTCCTCGTCGTCCTCAGGTGGTAACTCTTCAAGGTGCTCATCAGTAAGAGTGCCCATCTCTTCAATGTAGAAGGCTTGCCCGAACACAGTTGGTTTCTTCATTTTCTCCTTGATGTCAAAGTGGAGAACATGCCCTTTACCCAAATGGAGATCAATCGTGCCCTCTTTCACCTTAACAATTGCTCCTGCTGTAGCTAAGAATGGCCTTCCAAGAATCAATGGGTCCTGAGCCTCCTCACCCATCTCAAGCACCACAAAATCTGTAGGTATCTCATACCTTCCAATCTTCACAGGTAGGTCCTCTAAGATGCCCACAGGGTACTTCACTGAACGATCAGCTAACACCAGAGAGAGTTTACACTTCTTGTACTGAGTGAATCCAAGCTTCTTTGCAACAGACAAAGGCATCACGCTGACACTAGCTCCCAAATCGCAGAGACATTTCTCAAATACCATAGGTCCAAGAGCACAAGGTAGTGTGAAGCATCCTGGATCCTCTAACTTCTCTGGAACATCAAGCCTTTGGATGATGGCACTGCACTCATGGGTAAGAATCATCATGCTTTCCATTTCCTTCTTCTTTGCAGCTACAACATCTTTCAGGAACTTGTTGTATTGAGGAATCAACATGAAAGCATCGATGATGGGCATTGCAACCTGAGCTTCACTCATTTGCTTCTCAAACAAAGCCTTGTACTTCTCTAGCAGCTGCCTCTTGAATCTACCAGGGAATGGTAGTTTGGGTTCATAGGGAGGAGGAACAAAAGAATTCTCACTTGCTGGAGCAAGAACTTCACCATCTTTCACTGTTTTCTTCTCTTCCCCAACCTTTCCTTTACCTTTGGCTTCCACAATCTTCTCCAAGATTTCATCATTGATTTTCTCATCAACAATCACCACTTCATCATCTAAGTTGATGGCCACCTCCTCACCTAGTTTCTCAGCATCCCTGGTGAGGGTTGTAGGAGGTAACTGCTTACCACTCCTAAGGGTGATAGCTTTGGCCTCCTTGGGGTTTTGGTCAGATTTTCCAGGTAGAGATCCTTGCTGGCGAGTCTGGTGAGTGTTCATGGAAGCAAACTGATTCTCTAAATTCTTGACTGTAGAAGCAAGATGTGAGAACTTGTTGTTGAGCTCATTGTAGCTCCCATCAATCTTGGAATGAAGGTTCTTCAACTCATAACCAACATGCTTCTCACTTCTAGTCTGAGACTCCAAGATTTGTTTCAGCAGGGTGTCAGTGCTGCTCTCTTGAGGAGCAGAGGAACCAGATGAGGGGTTTTGCTGAGGTTGATAGCTGCCTTGCTGGTTGTTTCGAGGCGGATAACCACTCTGTTGGTTGTTGGGATAGGATTTCTGTTGGTAGTTGTTGTACTGAAAGTTGGGCTCTTTTTTGTACCAGCTACCATTGTTGTTGATGAAACACAGCTCTTCCTGACCTTCCAAACCCTCAACCTCATGGACAACAGGTGGTGTCTCTTGGCTTGGGTTACCAACAAAGTGCAGCTGCTCTTGTGTGGCTTTATCAGCAAGGAGGATGTCTATCTTATCCTGTAGAGCTTTCAACTCCTTCCTCGTCTGCTTATCATCTGTTCGACTGCCTCTGTCGTGGTCTCCACTGTAGACTGCATCACTCTTTACCATGTTGTCAACCAGCTCCTCTGCATCTTCCTCAGTTCTCCCCAAGAAGAACCCATTGCTAGCTGTATCCAGTCTGGCCCTGTACTTAGGAAGAGCACCACGGTAGAATGTGCTCAGCAAGCTCTCCTTAGAGAAACCATGGTGTGGGCATTGAGCTTGGTAGCCCTTGAATCTCTCCCAGGCTTCACTGAAGCCTTCCAAGTTCTTCTGTTGAAAACTGGAAATCTCATTTCTCAGCTTAGCAGTTCTTGAAGTAGAGAAGAACTTCTCCAAGAATGCTCTCTTGCAATCATCCCAAGTGGTGATAGAGTCGCTGGGTAGAGACTTCTCCCACTGACGTGCCTTATCCCCCAAAGAGAAAGGGAATAGCTTGAGCTTTAAGGCATCTTCGGACACACCATTGGTTTTTGACAACCCACAGTAGCTGTCGAACTTGTCCAAGTGATCAAATGGGTCCTCTAGAGCCAAGCCATGATACTTGTTGTTCTCGATCACGTTGAGGAGTCCTGACTTGACCTCAAAGTTGTTGGCTGCCACAGCCGGTGCTCGGATTCCTAGTCTATGACCATGAATGTTGGGCCGGTCATAAGTACCAATGGGTCGAGCTGCCCGCGGTTGGTGTTCTGCCCCTTGCGGTGGATCTGCCATATCAATATCAATCTCTGCAAGTGGGCTTGTTGTCTTCTTCTCTTCTAGCTCTAGCACACTCCCTCTCGAAAGCTCTGATGTCTGCTACTATTGGAACTAGGTTTGATGGACCTCTGCTCCTCAAGTTCATACACCTGAAAGTGAAAGGTAGGTGAAGAAGAAGAATCAGTAACAAAACAAAATTAAAATGACTTAGTCTCAAGCAAGTGACTAAATCTCAATGTTTAAATCTACTCAGAATTTGGCAACGGCGCCAATTTGATGTTAGGAGTTTTCAAGGCTCCTAAGACAAATGTTGTAGTATAGTGATGTCGAACCAGTTCTGAGGGATATCAAAGCACCGAGAATGCAAGTACTCACTTAATCTAAGTGCAACCAATGATTTAGATGAGTTTTAAGCTATGACTAAAACTAAAAAGCAATAACAGAATGATACTTTCTTGACTAAGGGAAAAGAGAACTCATGGGCATAGGGATTAGACCTTGGGTGATCAAGTTTCGAACTAAGGATGACAAATGATCAATCAAACTATCGACCTTAAGCCTAGACACAATTCTAAGCAAGCTCTATGTCTAGATGAATGCTCATTTGCTAACATATCTCAAACATCAAATGTCTTTGGTTGAATAATATGAAAGCAATCATTACTAACAAGTCTATTAGCTAT
Source organism: Brassica napus (assembly GCF_020379485.1). Taxonomy (NCBI): domain Eukaryota; kingdom Viridiplantae; phylum Streptophyta; class Magnoliopsida; order Brassicales; family Brassicaceae; genus Brassica; species Brassica napus. Next base: position 28,583 of record NW_026014571.1, read on the forward strand.
TTTAGCACCTTTAACAACAAATGTCTTTGGCAAAGTATACTAAAAGCCTAGGAGAGTTGTCTCAGGCATTTCATCAAACACCTTTTGGGTGGGAAATGCCTATTGATCAACTTTTGAGTGGCCAACTCAGAAGATGCATTATGAATACTCTACTAGCAAGGAACAAGAATGATCTACACTAAAACCCTAGAACTAACCTAATCACCCTTAATCTCCCTAACCCATGAATTCAAAAGGTGATTACTCACTAATCTCCATGATTCCTCTTAAACCCATATTGGATTTCAGATTAATCATGTAGAGAAATAGATAAGAAATCAACAAGAACACAAGAACAACATCAATCAAAATCCAAGAGATAAACTTCTCAAGAGAGTTTTTGTGTATTTCTCAATAGATCAAAAGATAATCTGCCTGGTGGCTACCAAAGATGTTTAAAACATAGGTTTTAGAAATGTAAAACGTGCATAATGAAATGACCAAAAGGGCCTTAAGTATATAGAAATCGACCCAACAATAGACGCGGAGCGACCTCGGCATGTCGCTCCGACAAGTCGCTCCGGCCTTCGGAGCGACCTCAGTGGGTCGCTCTGAGAGGTCGCTCGGGCTTCGCTTCGTGTCGTCTCGCCATAGAGACGCGAGCGACCTCGGGGTGTCGCTTTGGAGGTCGCTCCGAGAGGGGTGTGAGATGCGAGCGACCTCGGTGCGTCGCTCTGGGCAAGTCGCTCTGGGCTTCCAACGGGATGAATATGGCGAGCGACTTCACGGGGTCGCTCCAGCTAGGTCGCTCTGAGAGGTGCTTTGGAGCGACCTCATGACGTCGCTGCGGAACCTCGCTCCCATCCTCTGCTCGTCCAATGATCACCTATTTCACACCTCCTTTGAGCTCCAAATGCATCCAAATGTCCCCAAGAACTCCATGTGGCACTCCAACACCTGATAAAGACTCATGTATGCAAAATGTAACCTAAACATGGCTAAATCCTAGTCTATATGATCAAAATGCACATGGACGAATGGATAAGATAATGGAAATATGCAAGATATATAGAGGGTCGGACCAACCGTTTTGGAGATCTCTGACTCCTCAGCCGCCGACCGAGAGGATGCTCAAGATGAGGAATCGGATAAAAGGACGAGAACGTCGAGAAATCGACAAAGATATAATCGAAGAGAATGGACTATTCCAGGTCAACCCCTCCCGAGAATCCAAATGAGACCCACGAAGAGAGAAGATTCCCCGTACCGAGACGAAGTGATCAGTCAGTAGCGGGTCCTCCAAGACATCTGTTGGTGAGGAAGACGTCGCGCGAGAACAAGTTGAAGATGTTGGGGAGTAACTTCATTCGTTGTTGTTTCTTTGACCCTGAACTCCCTTTCTTTTTTTTGTATCTTGACTCGACCTGGAGAGGTCTTTAAACTCTGTCTCTTTAAAGTCTTTGGAAACTCTTATTGGGAATCCTGGTTAGCCTGCTTGATTTTCTCAAGTTCTAGATACTCAGTAAGTCGTAGATTGTCATCTGACTTTAGAGTTTAGATTTCGAGTTTCGGACGGCTTCTTAAATATCGGTGCGGCGTGGATCGCAATCTAATGGACTTGCGACCGTATGTCGCTAAACCATCAGTCGTTAAGTTCTTTTTCGCCTGTTAGTGGCTCTATCCAAACGTGGGCCGAAGGGGAGCAATTAAGACTAGGAAGCTTTTAAATGGTGACGGTTCCGAATCTGATCTCAAAGTAATTCCTAAGCGTTCGGTCGGCCAAACCTTACTTAGTAAATTATGAGATGGATGGGTTCATCATTTCGGACATATCAGCCAATGCTGTGACATGACCAGTCCCTGTGAGTACGTGTCTGATCAGGACATATCGATGGTGGGGTGCGAGTACGGTACGTTTGGTCGAGAGGCCGGAGCGAGCTCGTGTACTCATCGCATAGACGGTGCAACTTCTCGAGGGAGGAGTTTGCTGTTTTTTTTTGGTTACAGCTGGACCTGTTAAGGCTGCCTACGTACCCACTTTGTGGAGGATCAAGCATTCGTAGTTCTTTGTTTTTCGAGTAAAAGTGGCTGGGAAAGCGCATTTACTCGGTTTTTTCTTTTTTTCTTCTTTCTTCTTTTTTGAACTTGACCGTGAGTCGTTCACTCGCTTTTTTTTTTTAGAGACGAGTGAACTTGACCGTGAGTCGTTCACTCGGTTGACTCATCCTCGAGATTATAGACTCTGGGTTTGACTATCTCGGTGATCTTGTCTGGTCCTTCCCAATTGGCTCCGAGTTTACCAACCTTCCATTCTTTAGTGTTTTCGAACTCCTTCCGGAGAACGAGGTTGCCTAGTTCGAGAGAACGAGAATTGACTTTCTTGTTATATTAACTCTCGATCTGATGCTGATAGTTCTGAATGCGAAGTAGCGCTTGGTCGTGTTTCTCTTCGATGTCGTCAAGAGAGTCGAGGAACATATCATGGTTAAGTTCGACGTTCTGCGGCATCTTGGAACGGCGTAAGCTCGTTACATTTACTTTGGCGGGTGCCATTGCTTCGACTCCATAGGCCATCGAGAAAGGGGTAGCTTTCGTTGCTTCACGCGGAGTTGTCCTATGGGACCACAACACTCCATCTAGTTCATCGTCCCATCAACCTTTCTTCAAGTCGAGTCGCTTCTTAAGGCCGTCGATGATTGTTTTGTTAGTAGACTCGGCTTGACCGTTACTCTATGGGTTTCTCTGGTGTGACATGTTTGAGACGGATTCA
>NW_026014572.1:0-47098 GCF_020379485.1 Brassica napus
AGAGTACAATACCAACACACTCTAAGAACACAAAGACTTGAACTTGGTTCTCTCTCTGTCTATGGTTAGCTTCTCACTCTCTGACTACTTCTATCTTGTCTCCTTCTTGCCCTTTGCTCAGCATGCAGTTCCTCCTTGACTGCCTTAGGTTTTTGCTTGTCTCCCTCTGAGATCTTATGGATTTCCCTCTTTGTTGTCTTTCTCTCTAGATCTTGTAGAGAGCTTCTTTCTCTATTTTGATCTTGTAGAAAGCTTCTTTCTCTATTTTTTCTGGAATAGGAGGCACAAATTAGGTTAGGAAGTTTATATATGCTCTCCCAAAACCCTTACACGACGAAATAGGCTTTAGCCACTAAGGCCCAAATAACTTGGAATGAGGGCATCCACAGAAACGCATCCACGGAACTGCATCTGTTTCCAATTTCACATAGCCACACTCATCCACGAAATTGCATCCATGGCAATAGCATCCATGACCAAATGCACATTCCAACAGTGGTGATGTCTCCTTGCAGCTTTTGGTTCTTCAGCTCTCTCTCTCCCAAACATAACTTGGAATGAGGCATCCACAGAAACGCATCCGCGGAACTGCATCTGTTTTCAATTTCACATAACCAAACTCATCCACGAAATTGCATCCATGGCAATAGCATCCATGACCAAATGCACATTTCCAACAGTGGTGATGTCTCCTTGCAGCTTTTGGTTCTTCAGCTCTCTTTCATTTCCTTTAGTTGTGGAATCTGCATCCGGTTGATTGTCGATCATGTTATGCTTTCAATGGTTCTGCTTTGGTATTTGAAGTGTGTCATTGCGAAGTTGTTCTAATTCTCTCTAATAATTGTCGGTTTGTTCATGGGGATTTTGGTTTAGCCCAGTGGTTTAGAGCTCTTCAGTTAGCTCTTCTCAAGCTGCATTTTGTAATTCAAGGACGGCCTCTCTTGTGCTCATCATTATGGTTGTGTTACTAGGTTCCGGCCGATATATGTGTTCACAGAATAGGCTTATTTGTTCTTTAGTTTCTATGGGGGAAGTGATTTTCTGCAAGAAAGTCTTGAGCATTTGTGAAAGTTAGTTTTTAATTTCTATGGTTTAGTATTGTTGTCTTTGCTTCATGTGTTGTCCGGCTTGTGGCTCCGAGTTTATCCGGTTTATGTCTCTGATGTGTTTTGGATAATTGTGCTGTGTTGAACATCTCATTTAAGTTTGTGATGGGATGATTTGATAAAAGATAATAAAAGTACGGTTCATCTTCAAACCTGTATCATATCCTAAACATGATGAAATACGATGAAATGAGACAGTTATTTTGTAAATTCAATTAAAATTACATACATGTAAAATTCTGATATTTATTGAAAATATGTATCTTCCGCTCAAGTTTTACTTCTGCGAATAAAATACTATCGTATTAAAATTGCCATAATTATTTTAATTGTAGTTACATTTTTTTTTTTTTTGAGAAAGTAGTTACAAACTTACATATTTCTAGCAGAAAATAGAGAATCAATTCATTCAAAGGTATTGAATTGTTGCAAAAAAAAAAAGCAAATTGAATTTGTATCTGATGTTATTACTTAAGGTCAAAAAAAAATATAAAATATAAAAAAGAATAGTATTATTATTTTTGGAATAAAAAAATACAAAATGGGTTCACGTCCCAGTGATATGTTTCAGAAATTATAGCAAAAAGTTCACATCACAGCATAAGATCAATTCATGCCCAATTTCCCACCCACGAAAAGTCAAAAACGAAGCCTAGCTAAATCAATGGTTAGAATAAATAAATGACTAATAGATACAAAGAAGAAGAAAAACATAAAGAAATTGAAATTATCTTAATAATTAAATCATATTCTGCAAAAATTGATGTAAACCCATCATCCGTTGACCCATGGGAGGAGCCATTATGTCTTGTTGCTGCCTTTGCACATTCCCAATCCATCCTATATAAACCAATATACTACCAAGTCAAACATTGACAAACAAACAAAATGTATTCAAGTGTTTGTGAGGAACGTTGTCGTCTTAGGTCTGGGCCATTGTCGGGTTTCGTAAGTGAATCAAGCGAAGGCATATTGAGAGTACTGGGCTTCGAGATTCATTTAGTCTCAGCCCAAAATGTTGTGTTTTCCCTCATTAGCCCAAGAATAATAACTAATCAAGTTATAACCCAAAAGCCCAAGAAGAAGAGATATGTAGAGAAAAATGGAGAAGGATGAAGAAGTGTGTAGAATAAGAGAGAAAATTATGCAGTTAGATATTTTGAAATAAATAATAATTTAGAGAAATCTAGAACTTGTTGGAGTGTGCTCCTCCATTTGTATAAATAGGGGTGCTTGGCACCATTTGTAATCATCCACATCAAGAAAACAAAGAGAGAAAACATTTGTAAGAGAGAGTTCTCAAAACAAAATCTTTGTAAACCCTTTCCAAAATTATAAAGAGTCTTCTTCTTAAATCTTTTAGTTGTCTAATCCCATCTTCATCTCATCGATATTGGGTAATTTTCCCAACAAGTGGTATCAGAGCTAGGTTCAAACATAACATCAAGACCCGTGAGATTCAAGATGGAGGCTACCGTTACCGTTGAAGGTGACATGTTCAAACTCACGACAGACAACTACTCTTATTGGAAACCGATGATGGAAGATCACCTTTATTGTAAGGATTTGCATGAACCCATCATCATGAAGGAGAAGCCGGAAGGAAAGGATGACAAAACATGGGAAATACTAAACCGAAAGGCGGTTGCTGTAATCCGTAAGTACATTGACCGATCTCTCTTTGAACATGTTTCTACCTACACAAATGCTTTTGAATTATGGACAAAACTTGAATCCATGATTCAAAAGAAAACACCTCGAAACAAAGCTCTTCTTGCACTACAAGAAAACAACGGTATTCTGACGGACATTCCGACGGAAAATGAAATCCTCGGAATATCCCGAGGAATTTCCGAGGAAACACAAAATTGGGTTTCCTCGGAATATACCGACGGAATTCCGAGGAAATATCAATCCGTCGGAATATTCCGAGGAAATTCCGAGGAAAAATGGGTCCTCGGAAAAAACCGATGAATTCCGAGGAAATATTATAGCCGTTGGAGAGCCGTTGGGGGATTTTACAAAATTCCGAGGAAATTCCGACGAACTAGCCTTTTCCGTCGGAATTCCGTCGGAATTTCCTCGGTCTGTCGGCAGGATTTAAACTATAAATACAAGCACTCCTCTTCCTCTTCATTCACTCCATATCTTCATCCTCCCTCTTACTCTATTTACACACGAATTTGATTCATAAAAAATATGTCTTCTTCAAATTATTTTCGTTCTTGGATCGATCGACCTCATTTGGATCCGAACACGAGATTGCTTACGGAAGAATACCAACGAGGTATAACCGAATTCATGGGGTTAGTTCACCGACAACCGGAAGAAAAAACAGGTATGTTAAGATGTCCTTGCTCTAATTGTAAAAATAGAAAGGTTATTAAAGAGTGGGATGTTTGGACTCATCTATATTTGAGTGGGTTTACACGAAGTTACAAAATTTGGTATCATCATGGGGAAACTGATTATGAACATGGTAGTACTAGCGAACCTCAGCCAGCGGTTAGATTAGAAGAACCAATTAGAACGGATGTAGATTATGGTGTAGGTACTGAGCAGATGGTAAATGATCATTTTAGAGGGGAAGATTTACCCAATGCACAAGCTAGGAGATTTTATGATATGTTGGATGCTGGAAAGCAACCATTGTACGAAGGTTGCAGAGATGGTCATTCAGCTTTATCATCTGCTACAAGATTGATGGGCATTAAAACAGATTATAATTTGGCTGAAGACTGTGTGGATGCGATTGCTGATTTTGTAAAAGGTATTCTACCCGAGGATAATGTAGCTCCTGGTTCATACTACGAGGTTCAGAAACTCGTAGCTGGTCTTGGTTTATCGTATCAGGTAATAGATGTATGCAGCGACAACTGCATGATTTATTGGAGGGCGGATGAACAGCGGGTTACATGCAAATTTTGTGGAAAGCCTCGTTATAAAGATACGAGTGGAAGAGTTCCAGTGCCATATAAAAGGATGTGGTATTTACCTTTGACGGAAAGGTTGCAGAGGTTGTATCTGTCTGAACGCACAGCGCAACCAATGAGATGGCATGCGGAGCACTCAACAGATGGTGAGATCAGACATCCTTCAGATGCAAAAGCGTGGAAGCATTTCCAATCAAAGTATCCCGACTTTGCGTATGAGAGAAGAAATGTCTACCTTGGATTATGTACTGATGGTTTCAGTCCGTTTGGCAAGAGTGGAAGACAGTATTCTCTATGGCCCGTCATTCTTACACCATACAACCTACCCCCAAACTTGTGCTTGCGACGAGAGTTTTTGTTTCTCTCGATTCTCGTTCCCGGACCAGAGCATCCTAAGAGATCACTTGATGTGTTTCTTCAGCCACTAATATATGAGTTGCAACAACTATGGGCTCAAGGTGCTGAAACATACGATGTTTCGTGTAAAGAAAACTTTCAAATGCGGGCAGTACTAATGTGGACAATAAGTGATTTTCCAGCATATGGTATGTTGTCTGGATGGACAACGCATGGAAGGCTATCATGTCCATATTGTCAAGATAACACTGATGCTTTCCAACTAAAACACGGAAGGAAAACGTGTTGGTTTGACTGTCACAGGAGATTCCTACCACCTGATCATCCATATCGTAGGAGTAGGAATTTGTTTACGAAGAACAAGAGGGTGTTTGACAGTCCACCTCCGGAAATTTGTGGGAAAGATTTGAAGATACAACTAAGAGATTTTGGTGCAGAAAGGACGCCAGACGTCGGTGGACATGAGCGTTTTCCGGTAGATGCTGTTGGAGAACTACATAACTGGCACAAAAAAAGTATTTTCTGGGATCTGCCATACTGGGAGGATCATCTGCTAAGGCATAATTTAGATGTCATGCATATTGAGAAGAACTTTTTTGACAATCTCATGAACACGATCCTTAATGTTCAAGGTAAAACAAAGGATAATTTGAAGTCAAGACTGGATTTAGTCGATATATGTGCTCGTTCAGAACTTCATGTTGATGAGAATGGTAGGGCTCCTTTTCCCATATACCGACTTGATGCAGCGGGAAAAGATGCGTTCTTTGATTGGATTTCAAACGATGTGGAATTTCCAGACGGTTACGCATCAAATTTGCTTAATTGTATCGACAAAAAGGAAGGAAAGTTTACTGGCTTGAAAAGCCACGATTGCCATGTAATGATGCAGCGCCTCCTTCCGTTCGCCTTCAAGGAGCTATTACCACGAAATGTTCATGAAGCAATTGCAGGGATAAGTGGTTTCTTCCGCGATTTATGCACGAGATCAGTGACTCTTGAAAGTATTGAAAATTTGAAGACTAACATAGCCGTGATTCAGTGCAACCTTGAGAAGATATTTCCTCCCTCATTTTTTGATGTTATGGAGCATCTTGTTATTCACCTGGCAAGAGAATTGGAACTTGGTGGTCCTGTGCAGTATAGATGGATGTATCTGTATGAGCGGTATATGTTCCATTTGAAGAAGATGGTGAAAAATTTAAGTAGGGTGGAAGGTTCTATAGTCGCACAGATGATCAATGAAGAAACTTCAAACTTTGCCGAGTACTACTTTCCAGCAGAAGTTCAGACCAAAAACAGAAGACCTGCTCGACATGATGATAGAGGCGAACGGGCAACATATCATGTTACGGTTCCAGACATTTTCACAGACGTTGGACGACTTAGCGGAAAACCAAAAGACCGTCGACTTACTGAGCAGGAGCGCAGTCATTTGCAAACATATTTTCTCACCAACTGCAAGACGTTCTACAATATGAGAGGTAAATAAAGGAGGTTACAAATTTTTATTTTAACAAGTTGAAATTTAAATCTTAATTAATTACATTATTGTCATCATATACAGGATTTTCATGGCAGAAAAGCGGTTCGAGTATAGATACGCCACAGAGGACGAACTAGAAGAAATGAAGCAGAGAGAATTTACTGGATGGATGTTTACTTATGTGAGTGCTTTAAACAAATTAAAATATATTTTATCACATATTTATACTAATTCACATTTATTGATATAACATATATATATGTGCTATTAATAGGTGTCTGCTGGTTTGGCCAGAGGTGAAATATTTGACGATTGGATACGTGAGATGGTCGTTGGACCAAACTTTGTTGTGAAGTCATATCCGAGATTTTGTACTCGAGGATATGCATTCACAACTCAGAAGAGGAGACGTTCGAGTACGACTTATGATGCTGGCGTTTGTTCTGCATCAGGAGATGATGTATACTACGGACACATACATGAGATTTTGGAAATCAAGTATTTGGGCATGGTTGGATTGCGCTGTATTGTTTTCTATTGTGATTGGCACGACAACACTCCAGATCGAGGTGTGAGAACAGATGCATTTGGTGTTACATCAGTAAATTCGAGGCGAAAGCTGCAGTATTATGATCCTTTCATTCTTGCTTCTCAGGCCGATCAGGTAATTAAATGTTAATTATTCAGAATGATTCATCATCATGTGTATTAATTTATAATTTTTCTAAATGTTACAGGTTTGTTATATCAAGTACCCCCGGGTAAGGAACAGAGATGATCCATGGGTTACTGTTACAAGACTCAACCCGAGAGGCCGAGTTCAGGGAAGTTCTGAGCTGGAAGACCCACTACAACCAAGCACATCCGGCAACTTAAGTGCAGCAGAAGATTTAGCTGGAGTTGGCCTTGTTGTCGATTTAACCGACTTTGGAGAGGAAGTCGTCGTTCACGTAGAGGATGAACCAGTGATTGGAGAGTTTCACCAAGATCCAGATTCAGATTCATCTGGTGATGATGACTCGGAAACATACTACCATTGATTTTTTTTTTTTTTAAGAAATACCGAGGAAATTCCGAGGAACACTTGATATAACCTCTTTCCTCGGATATTAGTTATTTGGTTTATCTAGCAAGGCAAAGCTGAATACGAATTAAAGCTACTCAATACGAACCGGTTCCTCGGAATATACCGAGGGACATGTTCCTCGGAATATTCCGAGGAATATGTCTGTCGGTATATTCCTATCGATCGATGTATATATGTCCAAAAACGCATCGATCGATGAACGTCCGAGGAAATATCCCGACCAAGTTCTCCCTCGGTATATTCCGAGGACATTTCCGACAAACTAGTGATCCTCGGAATTTCCTCGGAAGTTGTTTCCTCGGAATTCCGTCGGAAAATTCCGAGGGATTTCCGAGGAAAGAAGAAATTCCGAGGAATTATTTCCGACGACTTGTTTCGTCGGTATGTCGTCGGAATAACGATATTCCGACGAAATTCCGACGATTTTTTCCCTCAGAATCCTTGCTGTTTTCTTGTAGTGTTGTTCGACGGTTGGTAAAGTTGGAGTACAAGGATGGCCAGAGCATGATGGAGCACTTGAACAATTTCAAGGGGATTGTAAATCAGCTTAACAAAGTTGATATGAAGGTTGAAGACGAAATGCAAGCCCTTTTACTCCTTAGTTCACTACCGGAGAGTTGGGACACACTAGTTGTCACTCTAAGCAATTCAGCACCGGAGGGAAAGCTTACCATGGACACCGTCATTGATAGCCTTCTAAACGAAGAAGTTCGCAGGAAGGAGCGAGGTTCGAGTTCTTATTCAGAAGCTAACATTGTTGATAGACGAGGTAGAGAAGAGACTCGTGGCCAAAACAGAAGCAGAGGACGAGACCAATCTCGAGGAAGATCTAAGTCACGTCCGAGAGTTACTTGCTATTACTGTGGCAAACCGGGTCACATGAAGTCGTAATGTCGGTTTCTAAAGAAAGACAAACAAGCCGGTAATATCAAACCAGACCGGTTCAATCCTACAAAGAAGCATGAAGACAAGACTACCACCATTGTGGAAGACCAGAGCGAAAAATTATATCTCGTTGGAGAATGTAATCTTAGCTCTGATGATAGCTCATGGATCGTTGATTCTGGTGCTTCTTTTCACGTCACCCCTCATGGAAGCTTCTTCACAACCTATCAAAGTGGTGACTTTGGTAATGTTCAAATGGGAAATCAAGGAAGAAGCAAGATCATTGGAAAGGGGGATGTTATTCTTACATCAAACACTGGATGTAAGATAGTTCTCAAGGATGTGAGACATGTTCCCGACATGCGACTCAATCTCATATCAACCGGAAAGCTCGATGATGTCGGCTTGGAGAGTCATTTTGGTGGTGGCAAATGGAAGTTAACCAAAGGAAGTTTGATCATGGCTCGAGGAAGAAAAGAAGGCTCATTATACGTTACTCAAGCCAAGCTTTGCAAGGAAGAAGTAAATGTCTCAAGTGATGACATTGATATATGGCACCGAAGACTCGGGCATATGAGTGAGAAAGGTTTAAATATACTTTCTCGCAAGAAACTTCTTCCTGATATGAAAGGTATTCCTCTCTCACCATGTCATGATTGCTTAGCCGGAAAACAACATAGGATCGCTTTCCGAAGATCATCTACGCCTATGAGAAGAAAGCATATTCTTGATCTTGTGCATACTGACGTATGCTCCATGTCCGAGAAATCCAATGGAGGGGCATCATATTTCGTCACCTTTATTGATGACCATTCAAGGAAGGTATGGGTATACCTTTTGAAGTCAAAAGATCAAGTTCTTGATGCTTTCAAGGAATTTGTAGCCCAAGCAGAGCGAAGTACGGGTCAAAAACTCAAGTGTGTTCGATCTGACAATGGTGGAGAGTACCGAGGTCCCTTTGAAGCGTTTTGCAAAGCTCATGGAATCAGGATGGAGAAGACACCACCAAAGACGCCACAACTGAACGGGCTAGCTGAAAGAATGAATCGAACGATCACAGAAAGAGTTCGGTGCATGCTCTCTCACGCTAAACTACCCAAGCCATTTTGGGGAGAAGCCATAAAGACTGCAGTGGACGTCATAAATCTTACACCATCAGTTCCTTTGGAAGGCGATGTCCCGGAGGAAGTTTGGTCGGGTAAGAAGGTCTCTTACAACCATTTGAAGGTGTTCGGTTGCAGAGCATTTGTCCATATACCTAAGGATGAACGAGCCAAGCTAGACTCCAAGACTAAAGAGTGCATCTATCTTGGGTCACCAAAAGATGATTTCGGCTATCGGCTTTGGGATCTGGTTAACAGAAAAATTATCCGAAGCAGAGATGTTGTTTTCTTCGAAGATCAAACAATCGAAGACATCAACAAATCAAAGAAACCAAAGCTAAGGGTTGTAAGGAATGAAGATTCTCATAAGCCTCAAGATCATGAACAAGTGATTGGAGATGAGGGCGAAGGGGATCCTATCATGGATCCGAATGGTGATGAAGGTGAAGAAGAAGTTCAAGTGGAGCCAGAGGAAGAACATGAGCCAAGAAGGTCTGGAAGAGAGACAAGACCATCTGTAAGATATTATCGAGATGAGTACGTTAATCTTACAGATGAGGGGGAGCCTCAAAGCTATGAGGAGGCCATAGGAGACACTCATAGAGATGAGTGGGTTGAAGCTATGCAAGAAGAAATGCAATCCTTGCATGATAATCACACTTATGAGCTGATGAAGCTACCAAAAGGAAAGAGAGCCTTGAAGAACAAATGGGTGTACAGGTTGAAGTATGAAGAGAAAAGCTCAAATCCAAGATACAAAGCTCGATTGGTTGTGAAAGGATTCAACCAAAAGAAAGGCATAGATTTTGAAGAAATATTCTCTCCAGTGGTGAAGATGTCCTCTATCCGAGTGGTTCTTGGTCTAGCAGCGGTTCTAGACTTGGAGATTGAACAACTCGATGTCAAGACGGCCTTTCTACATGGTGAACTCGAGGAGGAGATCTATATGGAGCAACCTGAAGGATTCAAGGTTCCAGGAAAAGAAGACTTGGTGTGCCGATTAAAGAAGAGTCTTTACGGTCTCAAGCAAGCTCCAAGACAATGGTACAAGAAGTTTGACTCCTTCATGGTGGATCATAACTTCAAGAAAACCAAGAATGATCATTGCGTTTTCATAAAGAGGTACGAAAGCGGCGACTTTCTCATATTATTGCTCTATGTTGATGATATGTTAATTGTGGGTCAAGATCGCAACAAGATAGCCGCATTAAAGAAAGATTTGGGAAAGTGTTTTGCGATGAAAGATCTGGGGCAAGCGAGACAGATTCTTGGAATGAAGATCACTCGGGATAGGCCAAAGAAGCTTTTATGGTTGTCCCAAGAACGATATGTTGAAAGGGTGTTGGAGAGATTCAACATTCACAAAGCAAAGCCGGTGAGCACTCCACTTGGTGGACATTTAAGGCTAAGTTCGAAGCAAAGTCCAACAAGTGAGAAGGAGAAAGAGGAAATGAAGACTACCCCATATGCATCAGCAGTGGGCAGTCTCATGTATGCTATGGTGTGCACCAGACCCGACATTGCCTATGCTGTAGGAGTTGTGAGTCGCTTTCTAGCGAATCCAGGAAAGGAGCATTGGAAAGCAGTTAAGTGGATCCTACGCTATCTACGAGGCACAACGAAGAAGTGTCTATGTTTTGGCAATGAAAAATTGGAGCTGAACGGTTACACCGATGCAGATTGGGCTGGTGATAAAGATTCAAGGAAATCAACATCAGGCTTTGTTACTACCTTTGCAGGGGGAGCTGTTTCCTGGCAATCGAAACTACAAAAGTGTGTTGCCTTATCCACCACGGAAGCAGAATATATCGCAGCAACGGAAGCATGCAAGAAGATGCTATGGATGAAGAATTTCTTGCTTGAGTTAGGAGTAAAACAAGAAAAGTACAACATGCTATGTGACAGCCAAAGTGCTATTCACCTAGCAAAGAATCCAACATTTCACTCTCGCTCGAAGCACATCGACATTCGGCATCATTGGATTCGAGAAGTTCTTGAAGAGAAGCTTCTACATCTCAACAAGGTACACACCGATGAAAACTGGTCAGACTTTATGACCAAGGTATTACTGATCAAGAAGTTTGAAGATTGCTGCAAAGCACGGGGATGACAACGGTTTCGGGCTAAATCGGGAAGGGGGAGATTTGTTGGGTTTTCCCTCATTAGCCCAAGAATAATAACTAATCAAGTTATAACCCAAGAGCCCAAGAAGAAGAGATATGCAGAGAAAAATGGAGAAGGATGAAGAAGTGTGTAGAAGAAGAGAGAAAGTTATGGAGTTAGATATTTTGAAATAAATAATAATTTAGAGAAATCTAGAACTTGTTGGAGTGTACTCCTCCACTTGTATAAATAGGGGTGCTTGGCACCATTTGTAATCATCCACATCAAGAAAACAAAGAGAGAAAACATTTGTAAGAGAGAGTTCTCAAAACAAAATCTTTGTAAACCCTTTCCAAAATTATAAAGAGTCTTCTTTTAAATCTTTTAGCTGTCTAATCCCATCTTCATCTCATCGATATTGGGCAATTTTCCCGACACGAAATGAGTCTGAGCTGGAAGGTGCGAGTTTGTTACAAGTTTGGATCCCACATTCAGTTACAAAACGCGTGAGTCGTCATCGTCTCTTGACGAAAAACAAAGCAAGCGAGAAACAAGAAGTTTTACAGAGAGAGAGAAAGGAGAGAGTACGAATAAGCTGGAAGAGAGTGCTGGACTAAGAACAGTTTAATAGTTTAATTCAGATTAGAATTGAATTAAATAATTTAAAATATTAAGATATTATTATTTTACTTTTGAGATTTGCTTTTTTTGAAGTTCTGAACGGTGGTCACCCTGTGTCCCTTTCTATAAACAAAATTTTCATTCCAAGTTTCTTTTACTTTACAAAAAGGAAAATAAAACGAAGAAATGTGAAACCTATATTCTCAAACCCTAATTTGTTCTCTTTTGTGTACAAATGGGTCAACCAAATCAAAGTCCGAGTCTGAGAATGAAACAATAACTTCAACCCAATGTTTCATGCACAACCTGAACCACCGGTTTACGAAAAGCAAATGGTTGAAACCGATCAGAAATACCCCAGCAATGGTGGAATGGTTAACCAACCAAGCGGAGTACCCACTATGGGTATACCGGCTCAGTATATCAATCCCAGTGGAATGGGTAACCAACCTTATGTTGCACAAATTGCCCGGCCGGTGATTATTAACCAACCAAGATCAAACGGGACTTCAGGGCTTTGTGATTGCATGAACGATGTCGAATATGGTTAGAAACTATTTTTTTCAATTATTCATTTTGTTGGTCCGTTTATTACATAATGGTTTTGATCTCTTTAATTGTTGTGTTTTTTGGATCAGCAATCATCACATGCAGCTTTTCGTTCGTTACGTTCGGGCAGATCGCATAAGTTACCAATGAAGGCGCAACAAGTAAGTATATATATACAAATGTAAATCGATTTATCATGCATATATGTAGATTGTGATTGTTAAGACTCGAGATTAAGGAATAAAAAACAAGTTATTACTAATCACATATATTTACGATGGCGGTTCACGTTAGTGATCTTATTATAATATATATACCTTGTGTTTATGTATATTGTGTAGGTTGTGTAATGAGTGGAATGCTGTATGTATTGATATGTTGTCTATTTTGGACACCGTGTGTTTACTCATGCACATTCTGGGCCAAGATCCGAAGTAAATTCGGGTTACCAGATGCTCCAGCTCCAAATTGGATAACCAGGGCCGGCCTCGAGGGGAAGCCACCCAAGCTAAGGATTAGGGCATCTAAATTAGTGAGGCATATTTTTTTTAAAAAAAATTTAGTATATACATAAAAAGAAAATCTGTAGATTATTTTGTTAAAATTATTATCTATTGGGCATATTTAGTTATAATAAGATTTGTCAAACACAGAAATTGCTTATCGCATATTGTTGACTATTCCGGTCTCGGCTGCCACAGCTGAAAGAAGTTTTTCGAAGTTGAAGCTAATAAAGAATTATCTGCGGTCTACCATGTCACAAGAAAGGTTGAATGGGTTGGCTATGTTATCAATTGAGACTGCTATGGTCGAAAAACTTGACTATAGGACTTTAATGGATGATTTTGCAGGGAAAAATGCAAAAAGATCTATATTTCAGCAATAAGTGTTTTTATATCAATGTTTTTGATTAACATATTATGAAATTTGATTTTTTTAATGAAAATTTAAGTTATTTTTTATACTGTTTTGTGATCTTGATAAAAGATGTATGAGGGCATAGTTTTAAATTTTGATTGGGGTAATATAAAAGGTTGGTCCGGCACTGTGGATAACCCATTGTTTTTGTGAGTATTGTGCACTTTGCCAAGAATATCGTGAGCTCAAGAACCGTGGCCTTGATCCTTCCATTGGTAAATTGTTAACCGTCTATGAGTTTCACTCCCAAATAATCTATCAATCAACACTGTAAAGGTATCGATCCAAGTTCTAGGTCATAGACTCAACTTAGATTACGGCTTGATCAAGTTGACTAATTGATCTCGATCTTGATAAGTGAAACGCGAAACTAAAACAGATCAACACACAGATTTTTCACGCGGTGTTCACCGCACCTCCCCGGCGTGGAGAAGCTGCTATACTCACCGGAGCTAGCTCAGCTAGCAACTCACTTATATAATCGTTTTGATTACAAGTGATTGATATCTAGATCCTGATATCTTTTGTTTTTCTTTCAGCTATTACAAGCGTATACACAAGGAATTAACCGGGGAGGATTACGTCAGCGACTACGACGGAGATGACAATCTTTCAACCTCTTATTCCTCCGATGAAGACAAAGGCTCGTAGCTTGAACCAGAGAATGCTTGGCGACTTCAAGAGATGCGATCAACTGCTGGATCTTTTCTGTTCTTAGTCTAGCACTCTCTTCCAGCTTCTTCGTAATTTCTCATTTCTCTCTCTGTGCAAAACTCATTCTCTCTCGCTTGCTCTGTTTTTCGTCAAGGAAGACTGAATGTGGGACCCAATCTTGTAACAAACTTGCGCCTTCCAGCTAAGACTCATTTCGGGCTGAGACTAAATGAATCTCGAGGCCCACTACTCTCAATATGCCTTCGCTTGATTCACTTACGAAACCCGACAACGGCCAAGACCTAAGATGACACTGTTCCTCACAAATCTCCACCTTGTCGATTAGGTCATTCAAACCCAATTCTTTCCGCTGAACACTGTTCATCCCCTGAAACACCAAACCATGTTGGAATCTCCTCGGAACAGTTGTACCGGCTCAAACAGCTACCGTGAATCAAATGACACTCCATTTCTGATTCCCAAAGAACGTATCAGAAGTCCTGGCCCTTTGTTTTTTTACTCTCACTCTTCCACCCGACTTCAAACTTCCTGAGACGCCTCTAGCACCTCCACAAGTCGAACCAGAAGAACAAACAGCTCTGATTCAGTCAGAACCAACTGAAGCTCCACCTCGCAGACAAACCAACCTTGAACACTGTAAGTTTTCTTCCTTACACAACTCGAATCTCCCTTTAGAACAAGAACTGATTAACTCGTTTCTTTTCCTTCAGTCAACGAGCATCTGGACATCTTTGGAGAGACTCCAGCAACTCTTGCCTAAGTGATTTCAGCTTTTCTTTGTTAGTTAAACTCGTTGTTTGACCAGGAACCAATTACTAACAAAATCTGTTTTTTTTGTTGAAACATGTACTCCTTCCTTATGAGACAACCAAACAACATTATCATCTCGGAGTACTTCGACACATGATCAGACGGTCACCCTCAGCGTTACGAGGCATTTCTCGAACGCGCTACCAGGTAAACTCTTGGTCAACATATATGTCGGGTTTAGAGTAGTGTGAATCTTTAGGATCTTAACCAACCTGAAATCAACAATGTCTATGATGAAATGAATCTTGTTAGCAATGTTCTTAGTCCGGTTATGATTTACTGAGTTTTTAGCTAGGCAAATAACACTTTGTGAATCACAATGCAGCTTAAAATACTCTGAATTGAATCCCAACTCACTTTAAAACTCTCTCAACCATAACCCTTCCTTTGTAGCCTCTGACAAAGCCATGTACACAGCCTCTGTTCTTGATAACGCAACAACATGCTGCAGTGATGATCTCCAGCTAACGGTGTTACCACCCACTTGAAAAACATATCCATTTACTGATATTCGCTTATCGAGATCAGTTGAGTAGTCTGAATCACTGAAACCTTCGATCTCAAAATGTCTTGATTTTGAGAAGTTTAAACAGACCTCTGTAGCTCCATGTAGATATCTCAATACCCACTTAACTGCTCCCCAGTGCTCACGAGTTGGCTTTGACTTAAATCTGCTCACCAAACCAACTGCAAAGGCCAAGTCTTGTTTTTTATCTTACCATCGCGTACATCAAGCTTCCAACCACATTCGCATACGAAACATCATCCATAAGCTTCGCCTTTGTAAGCCACTCTTTATCAGTCAAACTCTTCAACTTGAATTGACAGTTTGTAGGGGTTACGACTGGCTTACAGAATTCCATACCACACGTTCTCAAAATCTGTTTCACATACTTTCCTTGAGTCAGTTTCAGCTCTCCCTTCTTTCTATCTCTGATGATATTCATTCCAAGTATTATAGCCGCTAGTCCAAGATCCTTCATTTCAAACTCAGACTTCAAATCTTCTTTAAGTCTTGAGATTTCTTTCTTACTTCTTGCTTCTATGAGCATGTCATCAACATAAAGAAGATGATAGACACTGTCTCCTGATCTGTTCTTCTTTGTATATACACACGGGTCCTTTAGACACCTCGTAAAACCAGTAGCCTTCATAAAAGACTTGAACCTCAAGTTCCAATGTCTGGGTGATTGTTTCAACCCATATAGCGATTTTTTCAGAAGACACACCTTGCCTTCATCCCCTTTTTTGATGAAACCCTCTAGTTGTTCCATATAGATAGTCTCATCTAAGTTCCCGTGAAGAAACACAGTTTTCACATCCATTTGTTCCAACTCAGCATCAAAGTTGACAACATACGACATAATGATCCAAATGGAGACATGCTTTACGACTGGTGAAAATATTTCATTGAAGTCAACACCTTCAACATGAGTATAACCTTTAGCCACAAGACGTGACTTGTATCTAGGATCTTCCACTCTTGGTATACCTTTTTATACTTATAAATCCATTTGCAACCAATGATTCTTTGTCTCAGAGGTCTCTCAACAACGTCCCATTTATCATTCTTGTCAAGCGAATCCTTCTCTTCACCCATAGAAGCATTCCACTTTTCCCAGTTCTTACTCTTTCTAGCTTCTGCATAACTCTGAGGTTCATTTACCTCAATATCTGCAACACTGGTTAAAGCATATGCAACAAAGTCTCCACTTTCAAAGATAGCTGAGGTTTAATCTGCCTCCTCGCCCGATCTCTTGCCAGAAGATAATCATTCAATGAAGCTTCGGTGTTCTCAGGATCTTGTTCTGTCTCTTCTCCCTCGTCTTCAGATTCTGAGTTTCTTTCTTTGTTTAAAGATGCTCCACCTTCACCAGTGTTCCCTGATCCTGAAGTCGTTCCAATTTCAAAAGAAGAACCTCCTCTAGTAGGACCTTGAATTAGATCAGCCTTGAATGTCACTCACTTTGTCTTAGGAGAAACATCAATTTATTTTCCCTTGTACTTTATATACAGTCTGTCTTCATCAAACACCACAATCCTACTTATTGTAGTCTTTCCATCCTCCGGTAACCAGACTTGATAACCAGACTCGATAGCTTTTTATTCCTTGTGGATAAACCATAAAGATGTCCTTTATAGCTCTAGTATTTATCTTGTCTTGAACCGTGTGCACGTAAGCAACACAACCAAATCTTCTAAGATGACTGAACTCCACCTTCACACTAGACCAGAATTCTTCTGGAATCTTAAACTCGAAGTAAGCATTTGGAGTTTTGTTAATCAGATAGATGGCCGTAGAAGTAGCTACAGCCCAAAAATTCTTTTCCAAACTAGATCAGCCATCATACAGTGAATCTTATCAGCAATGGTTCTGTTCATCCTTTCTGCAACTATGTTCTGTTGTGGAGTATAAGTACAAGTCTTGTGTCATTTGATTCCAGCTTCTTTACACATCTTATCCATCAAGTTGTTACAAAACTCGACATTGTCTGTTCTAAGACACTTAACATTCTTTCCGGTTTCCACTCTGATATGTTCTCGTAAGCCTCATTCTTATATCGTAGAAACCTGATCCAAACTCTCTTTGAGAAGTCATCAATCAGCATGAGAAAGTACTTACAACATGACAAGCTTTCTTCATTAGACACAGAATCCCACAGATCACTATGAACATAGCAAAGAATCTCTTTAGTCACATGTTTAGCACTAGGAAACGACAACTTATCAGCTTTTACCAAAAACACACTTCACATAAATCTAAAGTATGTACCTCCTCGTTCAGATAACCATTTTTCACCAGAACATTCATGTTCTTCAAGCTCATATGACCAAGTCTTGAGTGCCAACGGTTTGTGAGATTCACATCAGCTCTAGACACATTAGCTTCAGCTTTAACTACGGGTCCTTGTAAGTAATACAAGCCGTCTTTATAATCTCCTGAAAACACCTTTTGCCATCTTTGAAGAAAGTAACCTTGTAGTCTTCACAAGTGTACTTACAACCATTCTTCTCCATTTTACCATACGAAATCAAGTTTCTCACCATTGAAGGCATGTACCTTACACAAGTCAGCACCACAGTAGACTGATCGGGATTTACAATCTTCAGTTTACCAATTCTTTTCACCTCGCTGATAGTATTGTTTCCCATTAGTACTTTACCTCCTTCAAACTCTTCTAGATCAAATAGAACTTCTTTGTTCGGGGTGATGTGGAAGGTGCATCCTGAATCAAAAACCCATTCTTCTTTTGTATCTTACATGCTCGCTGTTAAGATCATTGGAAATTCTTTTTCTTGAGCCACATTTGTGGAGTTTGAAGATCTTTGTTCCTTTCATTCAGAATAGTCACGTTTGAAATGACCTTCCTTCCACACACCCAACACTCTCTAGCTTTAGCTTGAGACTTTCCTCTTGACTTTGAATGGAAGCCTTTAATCTTTGATCTATACTTTCCTTGATTTTCATATCTCTTGTCTGTCCTTCCTCTTGAGATCACCATACCTTCAGCATTAGACTTAGGACGCTTTCCTAAGCCTTTCTCCTTGAGCTCTGCTTCCTTTGCATAAGCTGAGGTTATCACTTCTTTGATAGTTAGTGTCTCCTTGCCATTTCCATACTTCAGAGTATGAACCAATGAATCGTTTTGTGGAGGTAGACTGGCTGTATTGCTTGATCCCCATCTGACACATTTATGTTAAGACTAGCAAGATCATCCACCAGCTTTAGAAACTTATCAAGATTCTCTTCAATACTCTTGTTCTCATCCATCTTGTAACTCGCAAAGCTTTGCTTTATATAGATCCGGTTAGGAATGTCTTTGTTTGATAGTCTCCTTCTAAAGCTCTCCACACTCCAATGGATGTGGTTTCCTTCATAACCTTTCTCAAGTGATTGATATCTAGATATTGATATCGTTTGTTCTTCTTTCAGCTATTACAAGCGTATACCCAAGGAATTAACTGGAAAGGATTACGTCAGTGACTACGACGGAGATGACAGTCTTTCAACCTCGGACACGAAGGCTCGTAACTTGAACCAGAGAATGCTTGGCGACTTCAAGAGCTGCGATCAACTGCCGGATATTTTAATAACAATATCTTAATATTTAAAATTATTTAATTCAGTTTTAATTTTAATTAAACTATTTAACCATTTCTATGATGATAAGTGGAAAGATCGGTTGCGAGTTTCTTAAGCATTACCATTGATGATTTTTCACAAGAATCTCTCAAAAATAAGAAAAAATAGAAAGTAGAGAGACAATGAAAAAAAGTAGAGAAAAATTAATGTCTATATTTTTTGGCATGATTTTAAATATTAATATTTGATTATAAATAAAATTTTATACCAAAGTTATAATAAAGTTTGTGTTTTAACTTTGTAAGTATTTCAGGCCTATGGAAAAACTCATATTAATTTCCAAAAAAGTGGTATGGTGCACGAATAGACCTTCACATCGGATATATAAAGCATAGCCTCGTATCCACTTGGTTACAAGGTGAAGTGCAGTGCCTTCGGTTAGCACCTTGGAACCTGCCTACCGCTTGAGCACCACCTTGTGTTTCATATAATAAAGTTGAGAAATAGTGGCGGAATTTTTTTAGATAAATATATTTTATAAACTCTCAAATGAAAACTGATTCTCACCATCGTTCTAATTTTTATATTATTTTTTATTTATTTTAAACACTTACTAAAAAATTACATTAGAGATGTTTTAGTGTGGGGAAATTACACAAACAACATGTTTGCACCGCGCAGTGAAATATACGATTGTGTTCCCCCTTATTTGTGTGAAGCCTATTAGGAAAATACTTGGATAATAGTAAATATAACATAAGCATAAACTTAAGTGAGGCTAACACCACTTACCGGAAAACTTCCACAAAGTGAGAAGGAAAAGCTATGGGACAGTGTTCACTGAAATATTTGATCAAAAAATGGGTATGATCAGTATATTCACGTCCTCTCGGTTAAACTCGAGAAAACAAATCCAGAAACTATAATTACAAAGAGGTATTTGCAACACAAGATACAACAACAAGAGAGCAACTCAAAAGCTTTAAAAATAGGCAGCATCAACATATATATAACGAAGAATCCACTACAAGAAAACAGCAAGGATACTGAGGGAAAAAATCGTCGGAATTTCGTCGGAATAACGTTATTCCGACGACATACCGACGAAACAAGTCCTCGGAAATAATTCCTCGGAATTTCTTCTTTCCTCGGAAATCCCTCGGAATTTTCCGACGGAATTCCGAGGAAACAAATTTCCGAGGAAATTCCGAGGATCACTAGTTTGTCGGAAATCTCCTCGGAATATACCGAGGGAGAACTTCATCGGGATATTTCCTCGGAAGCTCATCGATCGATGCCTTTTTGGACACATATCCATCGATCGATCGGAATATACCGAGGGAAATGTTCCTCGGAATATTCCGAGGAAGATTTCCCTCGGTATATTCCGAGGAAGATGTCCCTCGGTATATTCCGAACGTTTTTTTATAAACAGATCGATCGATGAATTTATGTCCAATAACGCATCGATCGATCGAGTAAAAAATATAATTAATTTCCTCGGAATGTAAAAAATATTAATTTTTGTAAAAAAATAAAATTTTTGAAATTTAAATTCGAAAATATAAAATTAAAATTAAAATTGAAATCATATTAATTAATATTCAAAGTTTCACAAATAAAAATAAAACATTCCGAGTTTTTGGAAAAAAAAAAACTACGGGTCTGGCATGTCCGATAACACCTCGTTCGGGTACATCCTCTGCATCATCTCCATCATTTGCTGGTTCAGCCTCCTCTGTGCCTCATAGCCCGCCTGTTGAGCTGCCATCTGGGTCTCCAACAAAGATATGCGATCATCCTTGTCCTTCAACTGAGCCGTAAGTACTTCTGGATCAACAAAGGGCGGTGGTGCAGAAGAAGGAGGAACCGACCGGGTGCGACGACCCAAACCGACCAAAGGTCCCTTCTTCTTTGGAACCGACTGAATAGAAAATAGCCAAATTTACAAATTTAAACCAAGAAATAAATGAATTGAACTTTAAAAAAAAGAACTTACGGATTCAACGATTTCGTTGATTCGAAACCGGGACAAGTTGGTCGAAGCCGTCGAAGCGTCATCCTCGGTTTGAAGCTGAGACACTTCGTCTACCACCTGAGTTTGGACCAGGTCGACCACGTCCCTCACAAGACCGTCATCAATCTGGCCGGTCTTCTTGTTGGTATACGCCCTCCTCATTAGGGCGAGATCATCAACCGGCTCGCCATCATTTTCTTCCGCCTTGAAAAAAAACATAAATTAAAAAAACATTAGAAATTAGAAGAAATGCACAATAAATTAAAATTCTGAAACTCAAATAATTGAAGAAAAAGCGGTTGAACTTACCATGCGATCTCCCAGAGTGGCAATAGATTGAGCACCCAAGTTATGCTTGTAGATGCCCTTTCCTTTACGGTCGCTCCTGCGGTTGGTGGAGTTGGTGGAAGAAGTTTCTTTCGTCTCTTCCTTATCCCAATGCGCACACAACTCCTTCCAGACCGTGTCGTTCATCGACTTTGGGACATTTTAATAAAAAAAAAAAAAATAGTTTAATAAATTAAAAAATAGTTTAATAAATTAAAAAATTGTTTAATAAATTAAATCGAACCTTATTGATTTTCCACTTCTTCTTCCACTCGTGGATCTGCTTCCCATAGTTGTCCATAACTTTATGGACGAAGTGGTGATAGATAAAGAGCGTCTCATCGGAATTCCAGTTGAACTCTTGCTAAAAAAAAAATACAATTAGTAGAAAATTTATATTAAAGATTTAAAATATAAGTAAAAAATTAGAATACTTACCGCAAACTGACGAAACCACAGAACCTGCTTGTCGGTAGGGAAGTGAGTGAAAGTCGGATGTCCCCTGTCGAGGGCCGAGTACATCATACGGTTGATCCATGCGCTGATCCCGTTCTCGGATCGGTTGAACCTAATAAAAAGAACAAACGGTTAATAATGAATCCATATTTAAAGAAAAAAAAATGTTTAATTATCATGTTTGACCCCGTCCATGTGGATACGGAGTGAGATACGGAAGATGGTCACGACCGGGCTGTTGAACCAACTCCGCAACACTCATCACTCCCGGAGGACTCGGAGGAGCAGGAGCGGATGCAGCAGCGGGAGCGAGAGGAGCAGGAGCGGGTGCAGCAGAGGGAGATATATGGTTGGAGCTGTGGGGCGAAGGAGAATCCTGAAAATGGGTGGAATCCCGAGACTGGCTCCCCGTACCACGACGACCACGACGCTGTCGAGGCCAGGTCCGATCATCATGAGACCTGTAAATTAAAAAAATATAAAAAATATATTTAATAAATACAGAAATATATAAATTAATTTTTTTTTTAAAAAATCCCAAATAATTTAATCACAAAAAAATATTTATAGATATTAAAAATATTTAATAAATATATAAAAATAGTTCTAATAAACAAAAAATAGTTTTAATAAATAAAAAATAGTTTAATAATTACAAAAAATAGTTTTAATAATATATATATATATTAAAAATATTTTTAAATCCCAAATAATAGTTTTTAATCACAAAAAAAGTTTTATAGATATTAAAAATATTTTGTAAAGTCCAAAAAATCGAATTTATATACAAAAAAGATTTTGTAAAATCCAAAAAATTGAATTTATATAGAAAAATCGTTTTGTAAAATACAAAAATCGATTTTATATACAAAAATCGATTTTATAAATACAAAAAAAGTAAAAAAATTCTAAAAAAATTCTAAATCAATTCAACAAAACAAATTATTCAACCAAATCACAATTCTAAACCTATTATACAACCAAATCACAATCCTAACCAAATCACCCTAACAAAAATCTATCAAAACTACACAAAAACCTAACAAATAGAACCTAAGAGAGTGGGATAGGGTTCTTACATGATTTGTGTAAGAGAAGGGGGAGATCGCCGGAGATATCATCGGATTTCTGGGGGAAATCGCCGGAGAGAAGAGAGGAGTCGCGCAGAGGAAGAAGAGAGAAATGGGGAAGAAGAAGGGGCTCGTGGTTATAAAACCTAGGGTCCGACGGACATTATCCGTCGGAATTCTAATTTCAATTTTCGCGAAATATTTGCCCGGTAAAATGAAAATCTTCCAAGGAAATTCCGACGGATAGTAAAATATCCGTCGGACTTTCCTTGGAATATTCCGAGGAAATACCGAGGAACTAGTGTTTGGGGTTTCAAAACATCAATTTTTTTTGCCGTATTTCATTTCTTATACAATTGTAATGCATACCATTGAGGATTCTTTGTATAGATGAGCATAAACCATGAAATAATAAATTTCAAAACTAATTGAAAGTATTCCCTTTACCGTTCATTAAAAGGTATAAGTGTTTCTCTTATGTTGTGGAATTTCGTTCATACAATCGGAAAAGTGTTAATTATACGGTAAGGAACAAATTTTGGACTTCATAATGAACGTAAGACACTTAATAAGGGTTATATAGGTGTTATTCAAACCGCAAAACGTTGTTTTCGGTTTAAAAACCCTATTTCCTCGGAATTTCCTCGGATTATTCCGAGGGAATTCCGAGGAAACCCTCTTCTTCCTCGGAATTCCGTCGGAATATTCCGAGGAAATTCCGAGGAACTAGTGTTTGGGGTTTCAATACGTCAATTTTTTTTTATAAACGGATCGATCGATGTATATATATCCAAAAACACATCGATCGATCACTAAGATGGACCAAAGCGTAACAATGTGATCGATCGATTAGATTATCCCATCGATCGATCAAGAATCTCAAGCGTTCCTCGGAATGTCCTCGGAAAATCTCGTACGTTTTTTTATAAACGGATCGATCGATGTATATATATCCAAAAATGCATCGATCGATCACTAAGATGGACCAAAGCGTAACAATGTGATCGATCGATTTGACTATCCCATCGATCGATCGAGAATCTCAAACTTTCCTCGGAATGTCCTCGGAAAATCTCGTACGTTTTTTTATAAACGGATCGATCGATGTATATATATCCAAAAACGCATCGATCGATCACTAAGATGGACCAAAGCGTAACAATGTGATCGATCGATTTGACTATCCCATCGATCGATCGAGAATCTCAAACTTTCCTCGGAATGTCCTCGGAAAATCTCGTACGATTTTTTATAAACGGATCGATCGATGTATATATATATCCAAAAACGCATCGATCGATCACTAAGATGGACCAAAGCGTAACAATGTGATCGATCGATCCGTGTTTGTACAAAAACACATCGATCGATGCGTGTGCGGGAAACAGAATTATAAGGCAAAACCCGAACTTTTTGGATCAAAACCTCAGAACTCTTATCCCCTCCGATTTCCCTATAATTCGACCCCCCCCCCTTTTCTCTCTCTATAATCATCCGATTTGAACAATTTTGGGCTCTATTCCCCTTGATTTTTCGAGCTCTAACTGATTCCTACACTCGTTTTCACCCTAAGACAGGTATACTCCGCGAATCTCCACATTCTGAAATCGTGTTCTTGAGCAATTTTTTGGGTTTTGTGAATTTCTTATTTCCGTGTTGATTCCTTGATCAAATATGCATGAAACAGATGTTTAAACATGGAATAGAACACAATTGTCTGTGATCAACGAGTTTGGAACAGGATTTGAGATGATTTAGGGATTGAGAATTTTTTTCAATTTGGTTTTTTTTATCACAACTCGATTTCGCCTTTCATTTTCATGTTGATTTGAGTTCTTAATTGATTATAACCATGTTGAGAGCAATGATTCTATTTTGTAGAGAATGAAGCGCACGAAAATATCAGCAAAGAAGAACACACAAGAAGAGGGTTCGTCTCAGCGAGAGAAGCAAAGGCCAAAGAAGTGGGATAAGTCTGATACCACCCACTACAACAACATGAAGAAGGTAGCCGTTCCGGCTACACAACTAGCATGTCCTGAGACGATGACAATATTGAGAATCAAATCAGACATTGAAGGGTTGTTCAAGAACATGGGTCTAGGCCAACTATGCAACCTCAACGAACCCACTTATCCGGAGTTGGTACGCCAGTTCATAGCATCCACATACGTCAGCCATCCCGATGATAGCCATCAGGAAGGTTTTCTGGCATTCGTAGTGCATAAAGTATACTTTGAGGTATCTTTCACAGACCTCTGTGGACTATTTGGATTGAGTGCAGGGGAGAGGACATCTGGTCTTTATTGGATTTCAGAGCTGTTGAACTTCTGGGAAACGATTGGCACAGGGGTTTATAAATCTTCTCAGGCAAAGGAGTCACTTATCCGGAGCCCAGTACTGAGATATGCCACATGCCTCATTGGCTCATTGCTATACGGGACAACCACAGCTGCATCAGTCACGCAATGGGAGTTGTGCCTCCTGTACCAAGGTGTGAGGCATTTGCTACCGGCATTTGGAAACTCTACATTCCCACCTGCTACTGCCTTCAACATGGGAGCGGTGCTGGCCGCAAACTTAGCAGGATACAAGGGGAAAGTAACCAAATCCAAGAGCAGTGCATGTGGATTTGGTGCAGTGATTACTCGGATCCTTACACATGTGGGTGTAGACTGCGAGAACCATCAGGTAGCACTGGACAGATCAAACAACATTGCTTGGAACTACCTGGATGTCATTTCTCTAGTAAGTAAGGAGTTCATAGCTGGTCCCCACTCGAGGATCGATCGGGATGGTCCTTACGTCTACGTATTCCAGGACCGAGCGAAGAAAACACTCTACTGCCACCTGCCTCAGATCGGCCTGACTGCTCTACTTTCAGAGGCTGCAGTTGAGTTCCTACCCCCTGCTACCGCACTAGTAGACAAGCCATCCTTCTTCACGCCAAAATATCAGACCAAAGGCAAGGCCGTGGTTGATGAAGAAGGAGAAGATGAGGCTGCACAAGCCATTCCAGATGATTCACAACCCCATCAGCTACTCCCATCAGACTCAAGCCAGTACAAGCTGCAAGAGCTTCCACCGAACGCCACTTCGCGCCAGCAACAATATTGGAGAGATCAGAGCATAAAGACAAACAACGACATGCTACACAAGATCTGGGCTGCCATTTCACGTATCAGGCCGTGTCGTTGCCAAAAGGATGATGTAGTTCATCGGGACAACTCTCTATCCAGCTCTGGTTCGGGTTCGAGTGGTACACACAGGGTAAGAAAGAGGTCCAAGAGACCCAAAGATGCAGGAACATCTGGAGCAGGAGACGAGGAGTAGGAGCTATCACCGGCCAGTATTGCCATTTGATTTCCGACCGCGCTATTTTATTTTCTTTTCTATTCTAACGTTTTATGGTCTTATTTTCTGTTAATTTTGAACTTAGTTTTTTATTTTTTTTCTTAATTATGAGTTCGTATTTCTTTTACATGGTTTCTTCGTTTTATTTGGTTGTGTTTTGAGTAGTTTTTAATTCGTATTCAGCTTTGCCTTGCTAGATAAACCAAATAACTAATATCCGAGGAAAGAGGTTATATCAAGTGTTCCTCGAAATATGACTTCACAACAAAGTTTGGTCCAACGACCATCTCACGTATCCAATCGTCAAATGTTTCACCTCTGGCCAAACCAGCAGACACCTATTAATAGCACATATATATATGTTATATCAATAAATGTGAATTAGTATAAATATGTGATAAAATATATTTTAATTTGTTTAAAGCACTCACATAAGTAAACATCCATCCAGTAAATTCTCTCTGCTTCATTTCTTCTAGTTCGTCCTCTGTGGCGTATCTATACTCGAACCGCTTTTCTGCCATGAAAATCCTGTATATGATGACAATAATGTAATTAATTAAGATTTAAATTTCAACTTGTTAAAATAAAAATTTGTAAGCTCATTTATTTACCTCTCATATTGAAGAACGTCTTCGCAGTTGGTGAGCAAATATGTTTGCAAATGACTGCGCTCCTGCTCAGTAAGTCGACGGTCCTTTGGTTTTCCGCTAAGTCGTCCAACGTCTGTGAAATGTCTGGAACCGTAACATGATATGTTGCCCGTTCGCCTCTATCATCATGCCGAGCAGGTCTTCTGTTTTTGGTCTGAACTTCTGCTGGAAAGTAGTACTCGGCAAAGTTTGAAGTTTCTTCATTGATCATCTGTGCGACTATAGAATCTTCCACCCTACTTAAATTTTTCACCATCTTCTTCAAATGGAACATATACCGCTCATACAGATACATCCATCTATACTGCACAGGTCCACCAAGTTCCAATTCTCTTGCCAGGTGAATAACAAGATGCTCCATAACATCAAAAAATGAGGGAGGAAATATCTTCTCAAGGTTGCACTGAATCACAGCTATGTTAGTTTTCAAATTTTCAATACCTTCAAGAGTCACTGATCTCGTGCATAAATCGCGGAAGAAACCACTTATCCCTGCAATTGCTTCATGAACATTTCGTGGTAATAGTTCCTTGAAGGCGAACGGAAGGAGGCGCTGCATCATTACATGGCAATCGTGGCTTTTCAAGCCAGTAAACTTTCCTTCCTTTCTGTCGATACAGTTACGCAAATTTGATGCGTAACCGTCTGGAAATTCCACATCGTTTGAAATCCAATCAAAGAACGCATCTTTTCCCTCTGCATCAAGTCGGTATATGGGAAAAGGAGCCCTACCATTCTCATCAACATGAAGTTCTGAACGAGCACATATATCGACTAAATCCAGTCTTGACTTCAAATTATCCTTTGTTTTACCTTGAACATTAAGGATCGTGTTCATGAGATTGTCAAAAAAGTTCTTCTCAATATGCATGACATCTAAATTATGCCTTAGCAGATGATCCTCCCAGTATGGCAGATCCCAGAAAATACTTTTTTGTGCCAGTTATGTAGTTCTCCAACAGCATCTACCGGAAAACGCTCATGTCCACCGACGTCTGGCGTCCTTTCTGCACCAAAATCTCTTAGTTGTATCTTCAAATCTTTCTCACAAATTTCCGGAGGTGAACTGTCAAACACCCTCTTGTTCTTCGTAAACAAATTCCTACTCCTACGATATGGATGATCAGGTGGTAGGAATCTCCTGTGACAGTCAAACCAACACGTTTTCCTTCCGTGTTTTAGTTGGAAAACATCAGTGTTATCTTGACAATATGGACATGATAGCCTTCCATGTGTTGTCCATCCAGACAACATACCATATGCTGGAAAATCAATTATTGTCCACATTAGTACTGCCCGCATTTGAAAGTTTTCTTTACACGAAACATCGTATGTTTCAGCACCTTGAGCCCATAGTTGTTGCAACTCATATATTAGTGGCTGAAGAAACACATCAAGTGATCTCTTAGGATGCTCTGGTCCGGGAACGAGAATCGAGAGAAACAAAAACTCTCGTCGCAGCACAAGTTTGGGGGTAGGTTGTATGGTGTAAGAATGACGGGCCATAGAGAATACTGTCTTCCACTCTTGCCAAACGGACTGAAACCATCAGTACATAATCCAAGGTAGACATTTCTTCTCTCATACGCAAAGTCGGGATACTTTGATTGGAAATGCTTCCACACTTTTGCATCTGAAGGATGTCTGATCTCACCATCTGTTGAGTGCTCCGCATGCCATCTCATTGGTTGCGCTGTGCGTTCAGACAGATACAACCTCTGCAACCTTTCCGTCAAAGGTAAATACCACATCCTTTTATATGGCACTGGAACTCTTCCACTCGTATCTTTATAACGAGGCTTTCCACAAAATTTGCATGTAACCCGCTGTTCATCCGCCCTCCAATAAATCATGCAGTTGTCGCTGCATACATCTATTACCTGATACGATAAACCAAGACCAGCTACGAGTTTCTGAACCTCGTAGTATGAACCAGGAGCTACATTATCCTCAGGTAGAATACCTTTTACAAAATCAGCAATCGCATCCACACAGTCTTCAGCCAAATTATAATCTGTTTTAATGCCCATCAATCTTGTAGCAGATGATAAAGCTGAATGACCATCTCTGCAACCTTCGTACAATGGTTGCTTTCCAGCATCCAACATATCATAAAATCTCCTAGCTTGTGCATTGGGTAAATCTTCCCCTCTAAAATGATCATTTACCATCTGCTCAGTACCTACACCATAATCTACATCCGTTCTAATTGGTTCTTCTAATCTAACCGCTGGCTGAGGTTCGCTAGTACTACCATGTTCATAATCAGTTTCCCCATGATGATACCAAATTTTGTAACTTCGTGTAAACCCACTCAAATATAGATGAGTCCAAACATCCCACTCTTTAATAACCTTTCTATTTTTACAATTAGAGCAAGGACATCTTAACATACATGTTTTTGCTTCCGGTTCTCGGTGAACTAACCCCATGAATTCGGTTATACCTCGTTGGTATTCTTCCGTAAGCAATCTCGTGTTCGGATCCAAATGAGGTCGATCGATCCAAGAACGAAAATAATTTGAAGAAGACATATTTTTTATGAATCAAATTCGTGTGTAAATAGAGTAAGAGGGAGGATGAAGATATGGAGTGAATGAAGAGGAAGAGGAGTGCTTGTATTTATAGTTTAAATCCTGCCGACAGACCGAGGAAATTCCGACGGAATTCCGACGGAAAAGGCTAGTTCGTCGGAATTTCCTCGGAATTTTGTAAAATCCCCCAACAGCTCTCCAACGGCTATAATATTTCCTCGGAATTCATCGGTTTTTTCTGAGGAACACATTTTTCCTCGGAATTTCCTCGGAATATTCCGACGGATTGATATTTCCTCGGAATTCCGTCGGTATATTCCGAGGAAATTCCTCGGTATATTCCGACGATTTCATTTTCCGTCGGAATGTCCGTCAGAATACCGCTGTTTTGTTGTAGTGATCGTCAGATGTTAATATCAATGAAAGTGTCCAAGGGGGTCAATTCTCGATGTTGAGCAAAAAAAATTAAGTATAGGCCAAGACTTTCTATTCAAAGCCGGTCTAACTTGTTCACTACTTCAAGCACTGACACTATTCAACCCGGTTCTATACCTAAGGATAAGAAGCCTCATGTCCCATCGTTAAAGAGATTGATGGCGATGAATAAACCAGAATATGAAAAAAAACGTTGTATGATTGCTTAAGTGCTGCTTCAGATGGAGGCATACAACCAATTTACGCATATGATTCTGGATCAATGGTGTCAGTTCCTAACGAGTCATAACGAGATCACGGAGAGAACAAGGATCTAGGTGTTGTTATTTTTCAGTCTAGCTATGTAACATAGCCTATGTTCTCCTCGTTCTTAATATTATCATTCAACATTATAGCTTTGTTTACATGTTAAACAAACCGACAAAATAAAACTATAAATTACGAACATCAGAACATATGATTAAATCGGGAGAAAATAATTGCAAGATGTGAATACCACGAATGGAACTTGTCCATCGACGCCTTAACAAAAATCAACCAAAATATTATTGTTGACTTTTTGCATTACAAGATACATTCATCTATTTCTATTCAAATATATGGTCAATATCACGTTCATCAAACGGCTAACAATAAATACACGTGGCAACTCAATGTTGGTTCAGCTTCTGCACAAAAGTCTTAAAAGTACAACGTGAGAAGCTCTAACAAAACGTGAAGGCCATAACTATTATCAAACACGCACAAAACACACACGAACACAAGTAAGACAAAGACAATGATTATTCGGGCAAAACTATGTACCTATTTGATTCTCTACATTCCTCTCTCACACCAAAGTCACAGACAAAACATCTCTCTCTATTTATATACACTTAATCACATCACAATTCTGAACAGAGAACATTTTTTGGGAGAGAGAAGTTAACCTAAAGTAACATTGATCCAGAGAAATGAGTAAGTTTGGTGGGTCTTTGTTCGGCTTAAACCTTTTACTGACCGTTCTCCTCGGGGCAGCCACTGCAGCAGCGGAGTATTACAATTATGGAAATGCCCTGGACAAGACATTCTTGTTCTTTGAGGCTCAACGGTCAGGGAAGTTGCCAGCTGCCCAACGTGTCAAATGGCGTAGCCATTCTGGTCTCGCGGATGGTCTTGCTCAAGGCGTAAGTCCATATATAACATACACTTAATTCGTATATTATATAGTTGGACATACACCTAATATATATCAGAATATGATTTATTTCCGTGAGATGGTCATTGCAAACTAATTATCGAAATTAGCATTTGTTGAGTTGTATTTCTAATGATGATGCTAATACTATTTGTATATAATGATATTGACGTTGGTATTATATATATATGATTGAACAGGTGAGTTTGGAGGGAGGATATTATGATGCAGGAGACCATGTGAAATTCGGTTTACCAATGGCTTTCGCAGTAACAATGCTATCGTGGGCTGCGGTTGATAACCAGAAGGAGCTATCCGGTTCGAACCAAATGCAACAGACATTGTGGTCAATCAGATGGGGTACTGATTATTTCATCAAGGCTCATCCTCAGCCTAATGTTCTATGGGGTCAAGTTGGAGATGGAAAATCTGATCACTACTGTTGGGAGCGAGCGGAGGACATGACCACTTCAAGAACAGCTTATAAGCTTGACCAGTACCATCCTGGCTCAGACTTGGCTGGTGAAACCGCTGCTGCTTTAGCCGCTGCTTCTTTAGCTTTCAAGCCGTATAACTCCTCTTATTCTGCTATCCTCTTGACTCATGCCAAAGAGGTTCGCTTTTTCTTAATTTTGGTTTGGTTATCTGTTTTAATTTCGGTTTGGTTTATATTGGTTTGGTTAATGATCATGGTTTTGGGTATGTTGGGTATTTAGTTATTTGTTCTGCTTGGTTTGCATATTTTGGTTTTCTAGTGTAGTTGATACTTGATACTTGATACTTGATACGGTAAGACAATTATTTTAGGTTTATTGGATTCGGGCACACTAAATTTGATGTTTGTCCAAATTCTGGTTCGGTTTTGATTATGAGTCCGGTTCAGTTTATATATTCAGTCTTATGTTATGGATCCGTTTCTGCTTAGATTCTGAACTTTGTTTTTTGCTAAGAATATGAATTTAGATTCTGAATATTTTGGAAACCTATTGTTGTGTTTCAGCTCTTCTCATTTGCTGACAAATACAGAGGATTATACACTGATTCAATCCCAAATGCAAAAGCTTTCTACATGTCATCTGGTTACTCGGTAAATCCCTTTTGATCTGATCTCTCAAAATCTTTGCTTCCAGTTCTCTCTTTCCATTGAATATTGTTTCAGTACAATAAATAATGTCTATATTGTGTTAATGTTTTGAAGGATGAGCTTCTTTGGGCTGCGGCTTGGCTACACCGTGCCACCGGGGACGAGTATTACTTGAAGTATGCTGTAAATAATGCTGGTTACATGGGTGGAACCGGCTGGGGAATGAAAGAATTCTCTTGGGATAACAAATACGCCGGTGTTCAAGTCCTTCTCTCCAAGGTAAACCTACTGGTTTCTTCAAGAATGTTGTTTTCTTGAAGTTTCAAGAAGACTAATCTTGATCCATGTTTGATTTCTGTATGTTTGCATAGATCTTGTTAGAAGGTAAAGGTGGTGCGTATACTTCGACCTTGAAGCAGTATCAGATGAAAGCTGATTACTTCGCTTGTGCTTGTCTCAAGAAGAATGGTGGCTACAATATTCAAACAACTCCTGGTAAGTTAACTCCTATAACTTAAAATATTAAACAAATCTAACTTCAAGTCCAAGTAACGAAAGTTTAATAGTCTAATCGAAATCCTTATTCCCGGGTCGATTTACAAATTTCAATTTATTTTTAAAAATACTAAGCTATGAAAGTTAAATGGTGTTGTTAATTCAGGTGGTTTGATGTATGTTAGAGAGTGGAACAATCTGCAATATGCATCTGCGGCTGCATTTCTTCTTGCGATTTATTCGGATTATCTATCTGCAGCAAACGCTAAACTCAACTGTCCTGATGGTTCAGTGCCGCCTCAAGCACTTCTAGACTTTTCAAGATCTCAGGTAACCAAATCTTCACGAACACAAAACCATTTCTCAAGTGATTTTAAATGTATTAACCGAGTTTTTCTCATGCAGGCTGATTATATTCTTGGAAAGAACCGTCAAGGGATGAGTTACTTAGTTGGATATGGACCAAAATATCCAATCCGAGTTCACCATAGAGGCGCTTCGATCCCTT
The DNA here is from genome assembly GCF_020379485.1 of Brassica napus. Classification (NCBI taxonomy): domain Eukaryota; kingdom Viridiplantae; phylum Streptophyta; class Magnoliopsida; order Brassicales; family Brassicaceae; genus Brassica; species Brassica napus. The sequence continues at coordinate 32,828 of NW_026014572.1, forward strand.
CAATCTTTATTCAACGGTCTACTGTGAACTGTGTACAAGGATATGATTCTTGGTATAGAAGGGCTCAAGCTGATCCGAATGTTATCTATGGTGCTCTTGTTGGTGGACCAGACCAGAATGATTACTATTCCGATGACCGGACAAACTACGAGCAGACAGAACCAACATTGTCTGGAACAGCTCCACTCGTTGGTCTATTCGCTAAACTCTCTGGAAAATTAGGTAAACCTTGTGCTCAAATAATTCTTTGTTCAATGGATCATCAACTAATGTTTTGGAATTTTGTAGGTTCTTATGGAGGAGGATATTCTAAACCTTACCAAACACCAAAACCACCAGGTTGATATTTTTTACTTGCAGCTTCTTTTGTAACTTTTCTGCAGTGTCTGATTCTCATTTTCTCTCACACTCATCCACAACTTCAGCTTACAAAGCAACAACAACATACACTCCAAAGCAATCAGGTGCACCAATCGAGTTTCTTCATTCAATAACTGCAAATTGGATGGCCTGGAACACGAGGTACTACAGACACAAAGTGATCATCAAGAACAATTCTCAGAAACCGATATCAGGCCTCAAGCTTAAGATTGAAGATCTCACAGGACCTATATGGGGACTTAACCCAACAGGGCAAAAGAATACTTACCAGCTTCCTCAGTGGCAAAAGACTTTGAAAGCAGGGCAAGCTTACGATTTTGTCTATGTGCAAGGTGGTCCTCAAGCTAAGGTCTCTGTCCTAAGTTACTACTAATCCTTTTCTTTTAATTAAGATTCCATTTTCCTTCTTTTTTTTTTTTTTTTTTGTTTATGCATTGTGTGAGATTTGAAAATAGCCAACCAAGTTGAGACTAAATCTGAGAAATGTAAATTTGTGTCCCTTGAGAGATAATTATTTTTGCCTACCTAGTGAAGGAATCGAAGAAAGAAAATGATATAACACCAAAAGAACTCAAGATTGAGCTTGATTTAACACTCAAACAAAAATTGAAGGTTCGGACAAAAACATAACTAGAACAGAAACAAAACTGAAACAATAGAGAAAGGAAGTGAAGTATCATAAGTTAAAAACATAAGAAGAGCATTTTCTTCTACATATAAGCTTCTACTCGTCGTTAAAGGTGGTCTTCTTACCTGCCAAAATAAACCATGAATTAGTGAGAAGCTAGTTATTTAATATCAAGATTCAAGAAACAAGATCAAGTTACCTGAGAAACTAGGTCTGTTGAATCCACGGCCACCATCTCTTCCTCTGCCACCGCCCCTTCCACCACCAAAACGACCACGGCCACTATCTCTTCCTCTACCACCACCGCTCCTTCCACTACCAAAACGACCACCACCGCTCCTTCCGCCACCACCGAATCCGCCACTACTCTTCTCCCTCGGTTGATCAACAACAATACTCCATCCTCCCATGTCACTACCATTAAGCTCAAACGCCTTGTCTGTGCCGTCTTTAAAATCAAGGTAAGCAATTCTGTAAAAAAAAAACCAATCTGTTTAATTTAGCATATGAGAGAACATTCACAAAACTGGTAATAAAGTGGAGAGGAGTTAGTCACAAACCCTTTGGAAGCTCCGGTTTCACGGTCACAGGGAACAGAAACCCTCGTGATGTCTCCACATGAAGCAAAATGCGCACTCAATGCGCTCTTGATGTCTTCTTCAGGAAGAGAAGAGTCGAATCCCTTAACAAAAATCGATTGACCTCCACCACCACTGCTTCTGAAGTTACCACCGGCACTGCAATAATTTGCCAAAGAGAATACTATAAACACAAGAACATAATACACAATCCAAGACATGAATAGAAAAAATCAATATACCCGCTCTGTGGAGTGTATGCGGGTCTCTCTCCCCTCTCTTGAGCAACATCAAGACGAATATCACGACCAAGCATGGATGTGCCGTGAAGTTCCAGTGCCTACGAACAAACGACTTAGTAATCCGCAATCAACCTTTTAAATCCTTCATCATAAGCCAAAACAACCGCCTCACCTTCTGTGCTTGTTCAGCAGTAGCAAACTCAACATGGCCAAAGCCTCTGAACCTGCCATCGTCTTTTGACATGGCAAATCTGACATCAACAACATCGCCAACATCTTTGAAGAAATTCTCACTGTATGTGGAGGATAAAAATTAAGTAAGGCCATGAACAAATAAACAACTAGACAAGAGAAAGAGATAGTTAAAACGATGCTACTTACACATCTGATCTTTCAACATTGAATGATAGATTGGCAACAAAGAGTGTCTTCGATCCTCCTGTAGCAGGAGTCGATGGGGTCTTAAGCTGAAAGACAAAAAGCACAATCAATACAAAGCAAAGACATTAAAGCAACTACAATGGGATTCTTACCTGTTTCTGCTCAGCATCCACCATTTCAGCATCAGAGTTCTGTTTTTATAAAACAGAATGGAGTAACTTTCAATCAGCAAACAGCAATACAGCTTCTGTTCAAAATAATGGAAAGTAAACATTGCTCTCACCTTTTTCTTCGGGGTTTCTTTCTCATCTTCACTCTCTGATTCATCAGAATCAGAATCATCACTACTGCTATCCTTTTTAGGTGCAGGTTTTTCATCTTCACTTTCCTGCAAAATGTTAAACACATGGTCAATGAATCAAATATAATACATCAAAAGCTGCTTGATGATCTCGTTAAAGTACATAAGCTAACCTCATCAGAATCTTCCTCGGATGAATCAGCACTGCTGGCAGCCTTGGTAGTAGCAGGAGCTGCCTTCTTAGCAGCAGGTTTCTATATCAATACTTGAGTAATTAGGCACCATTTTGGAATATATATATATATATATATATAGCTAACCTCATCAGAATCTTCCTCGGATGAATCAGCACTGCTGGCAGCCTTGGTAGTAGCAGGAGCTGCCTTCTTAGCAGCAGGTTTCTATATCAATACTTGAGTAATTAGGCACCATTTTGGAATATATATATATATATATATGCAGAATATACAAATAGAAAAATGAAGATATAAGAATAAACTTGTCACCTCAGATTCATCATCTGATTCATCAGAAGAGTCGTCCTCAGACGAGGACTCTGCCTTAGCTTTCACTGAGCCATTTTTAGCAACTGCAGCAGGTTTCTTGGTAGCTGCAACTTCTTCCTGAAAATAGATGGTGTGTCAACAAATATCCAAGGATATCAAACTAAACTTGGATAGTAATAGAAAGTTGACCTCGTCTGAAGATTCTTCCTCAGAGGATGAGTCATCCTTTGCAACAGTTCCGTTAGTAGAAGCAACGGCCTTCTTAGGTGCGGGTTCCTTCAAAAACCAGAATACAAGGTTATAGCAACATGCCTCATAGGGTACTTCAAACAAGAACAGGGCACTACAATACCTTGACTTCTTCCTCGATATCAGAAGAGTCAGATGAATCAGAGCTCTCAACTTTTTTAGGCACCTTCTTCTCAGCTTTCTCCTTCTGAACAGCAGCAATCACATCTTTCTTCTGCTTCTTTAGGTTCACTTTGGTGTCCAAATCATCCTCAGGATCTCTCTTACCTGAAGAATAGGAGCATACAAAGTTAAAACCAAGCCAAGCATCCCCTTCAACACAATAGGATATATATCGAGACTAAACAGTCAATATACTTCAAATAGTCCAAAATAAGCAGGGGCATTGTTAAAAATTAAATACGAACTATATCAGAAAAGCATACAAAGTTAAAACCAAGCAACCCCTTCAACATAAAACAACCTGTATCAACAAAGGAGCTGAAATGTCAAGATTATAAGTACATATAAGCAAGTATATTATATCCTATGACAGACACATTCCAAAACAAACAAATGAACAAGGTAATAAGGAGATGGGTAAACTAAATTAAATAACTTTATCCATCAAAATGTACAAGTAGGAGCAATGTATAAACGAAAACGCTCAAGGTTCATACCTTTCTTCAAAGGCTTGGTGGCCTTAATGGCAGCAGGTGCTGCTTCAACCTGAAGCAATGTGTCATTACAATCTTAAGAGAAGGAAGGAGAGCTAATTAGAAAACCCAGAAGGAGAAGAAGCTTACCTTGGTGGCGGATTTTTTACCCATGGCGAATTTGAGAAGAGAGACTGCTAGGTTTAAGAGTGAAGGCAGAGAGGCAACAGCTGCTTGAAGATATTTTTCAGTTTAGGGTTTTACGATATGTATTTATAATCTTTTTGATTTTGGTTTCGGGGTAAAGCTGTCTTTTCGAGTTTTCCATCTAACGGCTGTCTACTCGCGCGTGTTATTTGATTTTCTCCGACCACTTGAAGTGAAATCGCCTTTTTTATGGAAAGATATCAATTTGTAAATAGTGACAACGGTTGGAAAATAACTAGGTCAAAACGGAGTACCACATCCCTCTCTAAGATGGGCTGAGTTTTAGTGCTCTTCGGTAGGCTGGGCTTTAAGGAATTTTGGTCTTATTCTCCTTGGCCTTGTGACAATAAATAGAAGTCAACTTTTTCATTTTAAATGGACCTTCGATATAAAAAGCTCAAACTAAATGCTATAAGCATTGAAAAACTTCTCGTAATGTATTTAACCAGAAAATCGTTTATATCGTTTCTTATATTGCCAACACATACATACTATTTGATTTTATGTACCTTTATCCTTAACTTTAGACCATCCACTATAAAAAACATAACATTTTTTGTTCTTCGGTATCCTTAACTGTATATATACAAATCTTTAGAAAATACCCATTGTTTCAAGTTTTACAAAATTCTTTTAAAAAAATCCTTAGACGTGTGATCATTGTTCTTCATATCTTAGTTGCATTTATATAAATCCTTAGAAATTGTCATTTTAAAAAATCTGCTCATGTCATATCTAATTAATTTTTGTTTTTATTGTTATCTTGCACAAGTCAATACCGATGATATCTCTGCAAATAATGGTTACAATATGAAGTGGGAGAAGATGGAGATGAGCTAGCCCACTATTAAAAGTTTTACAAGATGGATTTATTGTGTTAGAGATACGAAATATATTCATTGTTTACCTTAAACAATATTTGTCTACTTTCAAAATTTCGTAGTACTTCCACTAATTTTGTGATGCCAACTATATTTGTTAGCATTGAGTTAGTGATCCATAAAATCTTGTCAATTAGTTAGCGATAAGACATGCGCTTTGCAGAGTGAGTTTATTTGTATAAATTATCGATAATTTTATATACATATTTGATCATTTTATTTATACATATACAATGTTTTTTGTTGTTATTATATAATTTATTTCCGATGGACCGGATCGATTTTTATTAAAAATTATGGAACTAAACTATAATTAATATATCATGGGTTGATCGGATTGAACATTAAAAAAATATGACACAACATCTTTATTTTTTTTCCACCTAACACATTCTTGAAAAAAAATGAACAGTATTATTTTCACAGTTAAATTATTTTGACATTTATCTTTCATATGATTTTGAAAGGTTTCAGATCAACCATCGAATTGATACATGTAATTTTAATGCTTTTAATCGTATGTTTAAGGAAAACTTACATTTTTGTAATTTAAAGTCGTTTTAGAAAATTAAAAATATAACATATAAGAAAAAAATCTAACATATAAGGTTTCCTCATTTTTGTAATTTAAAGTCATTTAAAAATTCAAAATATAACATGTAAGAAAAATCTAATTTTTTTATTATATGGTTAATGTGACTTTTTTTAATAATATAAAATTAAACAAAAATAAAGAAAGATGCAAAAATTGTTATCAAATCTTTATTATTCATAGTCATTAATTGTCATATATATGTTAATAATATTAGGTAATTTTGTAGCTTTTATTTAAGGAAACAATACGTGATTCTTATATTTTGAGTTAATATAATGTTCCCTATTAATTAAATTTGTGCCAACATTTTTTCAATTGATTCTTAAGCTGACACGCAAGCTAAATTGGCATCCTAATTAAGTGACACCTAAGCATGATTTCTTTTTAATTAGTACAAAGTTAAGGTTATATTTTTTAAAATGATCTTCGATTAATATATAAGGGATTTCGTGCATCATATATTGACAAGGCTATTAAATTATTATCAATCCGTAAAACTTATGGTGAAATCTGAAGAGTTAGTTAGGAAAAAAAATTGGGAAAATTACATGTTTACCACTTTTACGCTATTACTTTTCATTTTTACCACCAATAAAGAGACATTTTCAAAAATATTTTTTTCATTAAGTGGCAAATAAATATTATGCCCTTATTCTTTATATATATAATAAATAAATATTTAAATAAATAAAAATCTAAAAAAATAAATATTATGCCTTATTTTTTTAATTTTTTTTAGAATTATAATATTTCGAAATTCAAACCCTAAACCCTAAAACTCAACTCTAAACCCTAAACCATCAATCCTAAACCCTATTTTTTTTTGAAATATGAACCCTAAACCCTAAACCATCAATCCTAAACCCGATTTTTTTTTAAATACGAACCCTAAACCCTGAAACATCAACTCTAAATCATAAACCCCGAAACAAAAACTATAGACCCTAAACCCTAAACCTTCAACTCTAAACCCTAAAACATCAACTCTAAACCCAAAACCCTAAACCCTAAACTTCAACTCTAAACCCTAAACCATCAACATTAAACCCTAAATTATCAACACTAGACCCTAAACCCTAAATAGTAAACTCTAAACCCTAAACCCTAAAAAAATAACCATAAACCCTAAAACATCAACTTTAAACCCTAAACCCTAAACCTTCAACTCTAAATCTTAAACTCTAAACCTTCAACTCTAAATCTTAAACTCTAAACCCTAAATCCTAAACCCTAAACTCTAAACCCTAAAACCGTAGAGTTGATGTTTTAGGGTTTAGATTTGAAGGTTTAGGGTTTTAGGGTTTAGGGTTTACGTTTAGGGTTTAGAGTTAATGTTTCAGGGTTTAGATTTGAAGGTTTAGGGTTTTAGGGTTTATGGTTCGAATTTCAGAAAAATATAGGGTTTAGGGTTTAGAGTTGATGTTTTAGGGTTTAGATTTGAAGGTTTAGAGTTTAGGGTTTATAGTTGATATTTTGGGGTTTAGGGTTTATAGTTGATGTTTCATGGTTTAGGGTTTAGAGTTGATGATTTAAGTTTAGATTTAGGGTTTAGGGTTTACGTTTAGGGTTTAGAGTTGATGTTTTAGGGTTTATAGTTGATGTTTTAGGGTTTAGATTTGAAGGTTTAGGGGTTTAGGGGTTTAGTGTTTAGAATTGATGTTTAGGGGTTTAGGGTTTAGAGTTGATGGTTTAGGGTTTAGATTAGTTAACCATTTGTTTTTTTTTTTGTCCAAGTTAATCAAAAGGTTATAAATGTCTTTTACCCTTCATTAAAGATGATGATAAAAGTGATTAGTATAAACATGAAAAATGGTACTTTGGAAATTATATTTTTGGCAATTTCTCAAAAAAATTTAGTTGTCTTTACGCCAAAAAACATAGAAGATGGGGTTATTTATTGCATATGTTTTAATTTGTTTTTGTTTTAAAAGCAGCCTAATATTATCGAAATTAAATAATTAATAGAAATAGATTGCATTTGTTTTATTTTGATATTTTGGTTTAATTTCATAAAAGCCTATCTTTATTAAACTAGACTAATGAAATCTATCCCAATATAAATTAAATAGATTGTACGTTTTATTTTTACCACCATAATATTTACAAAGCATTTTAGATATAGCCCAATAATTATCTTTATGATTTTTGATTGATAATTAACCAAATATTACAAGTGTTATAACTAAATAGGACATAAAATAAATTACAATCTGTATAAATGAAAAAAATAAAATCCAAACTATGAAAAATGTGTTGTTATTAGCATATATGTATTAATACATATAAATCATCCAAATTGTATGCTACATACATAAATATACTTGGAAATGGTAAATTTTATAAATAAATACCAGATAACAAATGATTTATTTAACATATCACTTTAGTTGTTTGAATATCAATAATACATGTCATAAACAAATGGAATTTACAACACAAAAAAAACATATGAACAACCATATTTGTGAAACATAAAAATTAGAAATAATACATGCACAGTTGTGCGTGTCAAGATCTAGTCGATATTGATATTAGAGACGTTTTCTACTTGATAAAGTCATTAGAAATGTTTTACAATCAGCTGTAAACTCAATCAGAAATAAACCATTATCTAACATATGAAAACTGAAATCTAAACGAAAAATTGAAAATAATTAAGATTTTGGAAGTCTTACTTGCTAACAAATGAAAGTATTGATATATGTACTGTTATAAATTTGAAAGTTTAATGATGTGATGAAAATGAAACAATTATTATTTCGTGGGCAAGCATCTCTTTCGCTTTCATGTGTAGAATCTAGGGAATGCATAGAGTGAATAATGTTTTTTCAAAAGACATTCTTCATATGATTTATGTTATCATGGATAACAATTTTTTTTTGTTATTGTTGATGATGATTTTTGATAAGATGAATAATGATAAATTGATCATCTTATCTTTTTATTATTAAAAGAGAAGCAAAATAAAAGAATAACATTTAAAGTGTAATATATTTATAAGCATGCCATTTGCTGATGTGTCAGCATGAGAGTTCTTCTCAGCCTCTTTTTACGTATACCCATTCATATCTAGAGTAATTAATAACAATGTCATTGGTGTCACATTAATGTAAATAAAAATGTATACGAAACTTATAAACATGCATATCGTTTGGTTTTATTCTAATTCCTGTGGGCTTCTTACACACATGATTCTAAACTATCCATATTACATTATTTAATCTGTAGAAGAACTCTTCCATTACATGAAGTAGAAAGACCAGGACGGCAGCATTTAAAAGTCCATCGTTTATGAAACTTTAACGGCTGCGGTTCATTTTATAACCTGCAAAAGAAATTTTCCATTATATAACTTCCACGAAAACCAAAAATCAGTTGTCATGGCCAAGTAGAAGGTCATAAGATAAAATGTGGCTATTCAATCACTACTGAACTGCTAAAATGAACACATAGAACATGTAGTCTCAAACACAATTCTTAAAATTATATAACAAGATATGTTATCAATTCTTCTCAGCTAGGCCATTGCACTAGCTAAATTTACTAGATGCTTTATCAAAATCTGAACTTTATTAAAAAAGATGTGTCCAGTATAACAGCATAATCAATGACATTTCAATATAAACTATTTTAATAATATCAAAATTCAAGAACATATTGATGGTTAACTAACTAGGCCACTGCAATATTAATTTAGATTTTTTTTGTTCTGCTTTTCAGCTTTTTATATGGGTTATTGAAACATAATTTTGTAATTGAAGAGAAAGTTGTCATTTAAACGAACGTTTTTGTAGCCACTTACAAGTCTAACTACTCAATCTTAAAAGGAAAGATTTTTTTTATTTAAAAAAAAACATAAATTTTGGTCCGTCATTTACTTTGAAAGAAAGAATATTTTTAAAATAATGATCAATGCAAAGATTCACCTAAATAATATAAGGGGTTTTTGCCAAAACTAACCCACAACTTGATTTTAACCCCAAACCTATACCCAAACTTGAATCAAATGCAAAACTAACCTAAAAGCCTAGTGAAATTACAGCCCAACCCCTTGTGACCAAACAAAAAAACAGAAGCCATTTTTACGAATATAGCCCTAGTAAATCGTCTGAGTCGTCTGAGATGTTGGAAGTCGTCTGGACGACTGAAGTGTAAGTCGTCTGGTACCAGTTTATTTTAAAAATAATTTATAAATCTTGTAAAAAATATTTTTATGCGTGAAAAATAAAAATCAAGTAATTATAAACAGTTTTAAGTGATATAAATTAAGATATGATAAAATTGATTTGTTTTGAAGATAGATGAGTGGAAGTAGTGAATCATGAAATACTTTGGTTTAGGAGTTTGGCAAACATATGTTGTAGTATTGTATGTATTGTTAGGGTTAGATTTTGGAAAACTAAAATGTTTTTTTCAAAAATTAGTCTTCACCTATATGTGTTTATTTATGTGTGTAGTAAACACTTTTCAAGTTTGATTTGATTTTATGAAGTCTTTAATTAGATAATTAAGTTTAGGGGTTATGTTTAGGGTGTGGACGACTTATATTTCAGTCGTCTGTTGAATAATTTACTCGGACGACGTATATTTCAGTCGTCTGTTGAATAATTTACTCGGACGACTTACATTTCAGTCGTCTGGTGAAGAAATTAAAACAGATGACTTACATGTAAGTCGTCCAAATATTCCCGCCTAAATTTTTTTTTAAAAATTATTTTCCCGCTTAAATAATTTAAACCAGACGACTTACTTGTAAGTCGTCTGGAAAGTCTTCTATTTTAGTTTCCCGCTAAAAATATTTAATTTCCCGCTAAAAATATTAAACTCTTCTGGACGACTTACATGTAAGTCGTCTGTTTTAATTTCTTCACCAGACGACTGAAATGTAAGTCGTCCAGGAAGTCGTCTGAGTCAAAAATATTTAACCTAATTGGATTTTTTGTCTCCCTATATAAAGAAAAATTTACACATTCTCTCTCCTCCTCTCAAATGGCTGCAACAAAAATGTAATGTTCATCATTCTAAAACTCTCCAACCTCTCTCTAATCTCTTTGACTTGAAAACACCAAACTTTATATGAATTTTTCAGTTTTGTCTCATGTATTTCTTACTAATCTATCTCTTTTGCAGGTTTTTAATCAAATGGTACTCATCTTCCACTAATTTAAAGGTAAATCTATTAATTTTAGATATGTATTTTTGTGTATTCTATAAATGTAGATTTATCTAATCTTCCACTCATTTTCTCTATTTTTAAGTCATTTGAACGTTTTTGGATATGTAGGTTTTTCAGATCTGGGTTTGATATGCAGGTTTTTAAGATCTGGAAGACTTCTTGGACGACTTACCTGTTAGTCGTCTGGAAGTCGTCTGGACTTCTTGGAAGTCTTCTGACAAAGTCGTCTGGACTTCCAGGAAGTCGTCTGGACTTCCAGGAAGTCGTCTGGACTTCCAGGAAGTCGTCTGGACTTCCAGGAAGTCGTCTGGACTTCATGGAAGTCTTCTGACGAAGTCTCCCTTTCATAATAGATCTGAGCGTTTTGGTAAGTTGTTATGTCTGATTTTTCTTCATTTGGTAACTTCTTGTTGTATAAAGTTCTTACTTTTTTCCCAAACCAAAACTCTTCAAACCCACTCTAATCTATTTGACTTGAAAACACCAAACTTTATATGAATTTTCCAGTTTTGTCTCATGTCTTTCTTACTAATCTATCTTTTTTGCAGGTTTTTAATTAGATGGTACTCATCTTCCACTAATTTAAAGGTAGATCTATTATTTTTAGATATTTTTGTGTGTTCTGTAAAGGTAGATTTATCTAATCTTTCACTCATTTTTTCTGTTTTTAAGCCATTTGAACGTTTTTGGATATGCAGATTTTTCAGATCTGGATTTAATATGCAAGTTTTTCAGATCTGGAAGACTTCTGGGACGACTTACCTGTTAGTCATCTGGAAGTCGTCTGGAAGTCGTCTGGACTTCTTGGAAGTCTTCTGACAAAGTCGTCTGGACTTCCTGTAAAGTCGTCTGGACTTCTTGTAAAGTCGTCTGGACTTCCTGTAAAGTCGTCTGGAAGTCGTCTGAACTTCCTAAAAGTCTTCTGACAAAGTCGTCTGAACTTCCTGGAAGTCGTCTGGACTTCTTAGAAGTCGTCTGGACTTCTTAAAAGTCGTGTGGTCTTGTCTACTCAAGTGGAATCCAAGCTTGTCTTTGTAGAGGAATGATCTATAATAGTTTTGTTTGTGGTCTGTTTTGTGAATTGCATGTCTACTCTTTTAGTTGTGAATTTTTTGTAAAATCAGTAATAATGTTTTCCAAGATGTATTAAATGTGCTAACAATGTGTTTACACATTTACAAATCAATGAAATAATAGACTTCAGTAGCCTTTTTCTTATCTTTGGATCTCTCATATGAAATAATAAACTCCAATGGCCTTTTTCTCATCTTAATAAACAAGAATGTTGGTAGCTTTATATTGATACAACATTTTAAGAAGCATTTTTACCCTTCTTCCAACTCATAACAATAGTCATCATTATTGTCTATAACAATAATACTTAAGAGATGGAAACAAACAATAGTAACTAGTCAAAGCATATCATATTTTATTATAAGATTACGTTGAAAAACTTAGTCAAATTTAGTAAAACTAAGGGAGAGAACATATTTTGTAAATATGAGTTTTACATATCTTGAAGTTACTTATCACTCTTAAAAATACAAGTTATTCAAAAACTAACGTAGAAGACTTAAAAACTAGCGGAGAAGACGCGGACGACTTCAATCTAAGTTGTCCAGACGACTAAACTATACGTCGTCTGGTCAACGCAGAGGTTATTTTTGCAATTGACTTTGAAATCTGTTATTTCGGACGACTGAAAATAAGTCGTCTACTATTGTTTGGCTAAAAAAAAAACTCCAAAAAAGCTAGACGACTTACATTTCAGTCGTCATAGGTTAGTTTTGCATTTGACTGGATTATTTCAGAAGTTTGACTTTTCTGGACGACTTACATTTCAGTCGTCTAGTGAAAATTAAAATAATAATATTTTTTTAAAAGTAGACGACTTATAGTTAAGTCGTCATAGGTTAGTTTTGCAATTGAAAAAAAAAAATTCAAGATTTAATTATATACAGACGACTTATAATTCAGTCGTCCACGAGACGACTGAAATGTAAGTCGTCCAGGATTTACGAGGTTTGACCAGAATCTCGGAAAAAAATCCTGGACGACTTACAAGTAAGTCGTCTCGTGGACGACTGAATTATAAGTCGTCTGTGTATAATTAAATTTTGAAGTTTTTTTTACAATTGCAAAACTAACCTATGACGACTTAACTGTAAGTCGTCTACTTTTAAAAAAATATTATTATTTTAATTTTCGCCAGATGACTGAAATGTAAGTCGTCTGGGGAAGTCAAACTTCTGAAATTATCCAGTCAAATGCAAAACTAACCTATGACGACTGAAATGTAAGTCGTCTAGGTTCTTTGGAAATTTTTTTGAAACCAAACAAAAACAGACGACTTAACTTTCAGTCGTCTCAGGTTACAGATTTCAAAGTCAATTGTAAAAATAACCTCTGCGTTGACCAGACGACTTCCAGGTAAGTTGTCTACAGCCAGACGACTTCCCAAGTAAGTCGTCTGACGAACAGATCTGGAAAAAAACTTGATGTCATACCTTAAATTGGTGAGATAAGTTCCTTAGCATACATAAGGCTTCTCCAAGCACACAGAATCAAAAACGAAAGTAACCCACCCAGAATCGTTAGCTTCTATGACTCTATGAACCATAAAAAATTTAGAATCAAAATCTTGGGTTTTTTTAGCTCATTGTGGAGAGAAAGTGAGAGATATGTTGTGTTTAGTTCACAAGAATGGAAAAAGAAGAAGGGTAAATCGATTTTGGGAGCATTAAGAGCTTCAAATTGGTTGTTCATGGTGGTTGTGGTATTGATGACAATGGCAATCTTGTAATTACTTGAAAATGATGAGGATGAGAGAGTAAAAATGTCATTTTCGAAAAAAAAAAAAAAAAAAATTGATGGCATTTTGTAAATTATATGAACTTGTGGGGTGAATAGTGCAAAACCAATTTTCAAAAAAAAAGGAGGTTAGTTTTGTGTTTGACTTTAAGTTATAGGTCAATTCTGCAAAAAGCCCATAAATAAAGCAAGTGTCCAAAATGAAAGGTAGTTACATCATTCTTCCCTAATATAGTTAATACTATTACAGTAATCCTCGGTATGCAATGCATATATCCCTTTTTTTATATTTGAGGAGCATATAATTACACTAACCTTGACCTCATGTGTTATTAACCAAATTGTCATTTATTAGGTCAACACGAAATCACTCTCATACCCTTTAATTAAAAGCCCTCTCCTCATTAGACGAATTACATATATTGCCATTATTCATTACAAATAGCTTAACATAATATATTATTGATTTCTATCTATATAACCGATAACCCATTTCTCACGTCACGCGGCTCCTTCGTATTGATAGAAATGTCTCTTTATTATTGATTTTGTTGTGAGTCTCCTTAGGTTTCTATATCATCAAGTAGATACAAATATATTTTAGTAAAGTAGTATACACAGGGTTTAGTTCAAGAAATTTATCATCTATCTCGAAGACGCCTATCATCTTTATGATATATAAGTACAAATAAAAATCGAA
>NW_026014573.1:0-20477 GCF_020379485.1 Brassica napus
TATCCTTGAATTTGCATGCATGGTCAGTTGCGGTGGTGACGTTCTGCTTTTGGTCATGTCACAGTGTAGTTCTAGCTCGATTCAATGGATTCAGTGCTTAGACTCTTCTACTTCAAGTCGCGCTGGAAGTCATTTGGTTAAATGAGTGTCCTCTCACCTCGTCTTCCATGGATTGTCCATGCAGGTAAGGGTAAAGCTCGTGGCTCCCTTGACGTTTTCGGAGCAATATAAGAGTTATGGCTTGGTCTTCCTCAATAAGGTTGATTGTTGTTCTATGCTCAATCAAATCCATCTTCCTGGTTTTCTTCTCCTCTTTCCAAGATGTTACTTGTTTATCTGATCTGGTTATCTTCTCCTCTTTCCAAGATGGTACTTGTTTATCTGATCTGATATTTGTGTAAATTTTGCTTTGTTGTTCATATTCCTTTATAGTTTGTTCTAGCTTCTCTCTTAGGGCTTTATTCCAGAAGAACTTACTTGTTCTTGCTGGCTTTGTATCTTTCAAATGCATATATTTCCATATTTCACTTGATGTTAAATATTTTCAGTGTTAAAAAAGTAATTTTAATATTATTAGTTTAAAAAAAAACTTGTTTATTTGGAAGGATTACAATGGGGTCCAAAAGAACACCTTTCAAGTTTATGTCACAAAATGACACCAGGAAATGAAAGTCACAAAAATGACATTCATTAAAGGGTAAAATGTCACTACTACCCTTGTGTTATAAGAATAAAAAAAAAAACAATTCATTTCCTTCACTCGCGACTCTTCGAACCGTGTCGTCTCGGCTCGGGAATCTTCAAACCCTCACCGGCACTGTCGTCTCCGGCTCGCGAATCATCGTCTCCGGCTCGGGAATCATCGTCTCCGGCTCGGGAATCATCGTCTCCGGCTCGGGAATCATCTTCTCCGGCTCGCTAATCATCTTCTCCGGCTCGCTAGTCATCTTATCGGCTCGCTAATCATCTTCTCCGGCTCGCTAATCATCTTCTCCGGCTATCTAATCATCAGCGTCACACTCTCTACTCTCAAAATCGGACACAAATCACTATGTAACTTTTTAAAATTAGGGTTTTTGAATTAAAATTTGTGAAGCTTGCGTTTTGATTTTGATTTGTTTGTTACTCTTTCTTATTAACCAGCGAAGCAAATGAAAGACTTTTGAATTGTGGGAACACAAAGTTGTTGGAGCATAATTCATCTCTTTGAGGTATGTTGCAGATTCAACCTTCTGTGTGTTTGTACAAATTTATAAAATAAAAGTTTGTTGTCTCTTGCTGCATCTATTGAATGTTTTTAGAAGATTTCCAGAAAGCATTTGTTGCTGCATCTATTGAATGTTGAATATTGAAACTCGGATGGTAACACATTTTGAAACTTTTTTGCTTGGAGTCTTGTTTTGATTAGGAATGTTGATATTTTGATAGGGTCTTGAATTTGCTTATGAGTCTTTTGTTGCTTGTGAAACTGTCTAGTGTTTATAATAATTTCAGGAAGCATTTGTTGTGTTATTTCAGGAAAGCCTTCCAGAAAAGTTTGAAATTTTTTTTTCCTTGTTTACGCAGGATAGAAACAAGATGGGAGATTCAGTACCTCTAAAACTAGCACTGCCAGAGCTGAAGTATCCTATTGGTTCACAGCCAAAGCAAAAGTCAGCAATCAACCAATATTCCGGCTCAGAGTATATCTCCATTGTTGACAGCATCCTAAAACCAGATGAGATGATAAGAGTCCGAGGATCATTTCTGGGACCTATAATGAAGCTCAGTGAGAGAGGATTGAAGTTATCAGCAAAGATGGTCTACGCCATTCTCACTAGAAGCATCGTTTCTGTCAAGGAGAATGAAGCCTGGTTCCATTTCGGTGCGCAGCCAATGAGGTTCTCTATAAGAGAATTTCATATGATGACAGGCTTGAAATGTAGTGGTGCATTAGAAGGACCACGAAGGGAAACCGATAGATTTAATTGGGAATTGCTAAAGGGGCGTAGTCATAAGTTAAGTGACGTGGTGGAACAGCTCAGAAACACAAGAGAAGATGCTTCTGAGGAGAGAGTATGCCTCGCAATGCTCATCCTGGTAGAGAGCATATTATTGCGGAAGAGCAAAGGAGGGAGTTTTCCTTTGGAATATGCGAAAAATGCACAGGATATGACATATCCATGGGGGAAAGAGGCTTACATTGTGCTCCTGAAGTCAATTCAAAACGCTGTCGCGAATCATTTGGAGAATAAATCCAAATTTGAGTTGCAAGGTTATCCTCTAGTATTCCTTCTTTGGATACTAGAGTCGATTCCTTTGCTAAGGAATAAGTTCAGTAAGTGTGTACCAACAGTTGAGGTTCCTGGGCCGACTTACTTGTGTGAAAAATACACTGAGGTAGAGAATCCATCACTTGATAGGGTTTTACAGGTTGAAGCTGATACAAAGGTAAGCTTTTCCAAGTATATGTTTCTCAGTTTATTTGGCTTCTTCTTTTTAATATGTTTCTCATTGGTCTTTTTTAAAATACTCTCAGCTGAAGGTCCATTGCATACTACCTTCTATTCCTCATGATCCAGAAGATGATATCTCCATTGAAGACAAATATAGTGACGAGCTGGAAACACTGAAAGATGTAACAAAGAAAGGGTACAAGCTTACAGCCGATGACTGGGAAAATAGGTGTGTAGACACATTTGAAACATTGGATGCTCTTATTCAAATGATGGCAAATAAGGAGACTGGCCAAGCTTCTACTCCGATTGATGAGGATTCAGTAAATGAAAAAGTGAACAGGATCATCGAGGTAATGGAGGAGAATCTGAAGAGCATGAAGGATCGAATGTCATTACTGGAAGAAGAAAACATGCATCTTAGAGCCCGTGTGTCAGAGTTGGAAGGAAACAACAATGTTTTTCCCACTAACGTGACACAACAGGTAAATTCTCAAAACATCTTCTTTTACATTTGCATTTTCAAGTATTTTTTGGAAGATCTTGTACATATTCTTGAATGCCTTCCTAATATTTGACAAACAGCGATCCAGTGGGACACCTTTATCTCCAATGTCTCACACGCAACCATCGAGTGAGACGCCTTTATCTCCAATGTCTCAACAGCCTAATTTGACACATGAGGTATGTAACAAATAAATATTGTTGAGTTTTGAAGTAATATTTGGAAGCTTTTGTACTTCTTGAATGCATTCCTGATTTTTGCAGGAGACAATGATTGAATCAGCTGCATCTCCAAAGTCTCAACAAAATGAGGTATATGCTCAAAAATTTTTAAGAAAATATTTGGAAATTCTTGTACAAAATCCTGAATGCCTTCCTGATTTTTGCAGGATTACACGCAACCATCGAGTGAGACGCCTTTATCTCCAATGTCTCAACAGCCTAATTTGACACATGTAACCAATAAATATTGTTGAGTTTTGAAGTAATATTTGGAAACTTTTGTACATATTCTTGAATGCATTCTTGATTTTTGCAGGAGACAATGAATGAATCAGATGATGACACTCCTGCCCTTGATACTCAAGTATTCTCTCCTAATCTGACAAAAGAGGTATATGCTCAATGATATTGTTTTCACAGTTGGAGTTTACAAATTAGTTTTGGGTGATTTTTTTTACATATAAAGGCTTTTCTGATTTTTGACAGAAAGAAACAAGTGAGTCACCTGCTGAGAGGCCATCCAATCCTAATCAAGATGGAAAACCAGATGATGAGGTAATATTTATTCTAGAAATTATAGTTGAATGTATTCATGATGGCCTTTCCTGATATTTTTTTGCAGATTGTGAGAGAGAAATTAACAAGGGAGTCACCTGCTGCTCAGAGTCAAGTTTCGCAGAAAGAAACAGTGGAAATGAATGAGACACCTTCTTCTCCAATAGCTCCAAAGAGTATTGAAACTCCCGTTTATACTCCAAGTCAGACTCAGCAGGTACATGGTCAAAAAAAAATCTTGGATTTTTAAGTTAATGTTTGGAAGCTTTAGAACGTACTCTGGATTGCCTTCGTGATAATTTTTACAGATTGAGAGAGAGCCATCGGATGACACGCCTGCCCTTGATAGTCAAGTTTTCACTCCTAATCTGACAAAAGAGGTATATGCTCAATGACAGTTGGAGTTTACAATTAGTTTTGGGTGATTTACATATATAGACCTTTCTAATTTTTGGCAGAGGGAAACACAAACCTCTACTGATGAGACGCCACCCAAAACTAATCAAGAAGAAGGAAAAACAAATGATGAGGTAATATTTACTCTAGAAATTATAATTGAATGTATTCATGATGGCCTTTCCTGATATTTTTTGCAGATTGTGATTGAGTCACCTGCTGCTCAGACTCAAGTTTTGCAAAAAGAAACACTGGAAATGAATGAGACACCTTCTTCTCCAATATCTCCAAAGAGTATTGAGGCTCAAGTTTTTACTCCAATTCAGAAACAGCAGGTAAATGCTCAAAAAATCTTGGAGATTTCAAGTAATGTTTGGAAGCTTTTGTACGTGTTTTTGATCCCCTTCCTGACTTTTTTTGTTTTTTTTGCAGACGGTAACAGAGGGAACGTATGAGGCTACACAGCCATTGACTGAGATCATTTCAGCAAACAATAAAAAGGTAAGCATAGAAATGTCTTTCATAAGTACAACTTGAATTTTAAATTGTAGAAACTTCTTCATAACTACCTCTTTTATTTTATTGTTATTACAGGAGGATACACATGCTGTGCATCACACACCTTCCTCTCCATTGTCTTCACTAATTGCACTAGTTATTGAAGAAAATAAGAATGCTTTGGTAAGAAGAAATATTTAAAATGTTTATGTAATATTTTTCTATTCAACTAACTCTTACCATTTACTTTTGTCTTATAGAGTGAGACAGAAACTGCGACCCAATATTTTTCTCTAAGTGAGGGAGAGGAGACACAATCAAGCAGAAAGAATCAAGCAGAAGAAAATCTCAAGGATACTACAAAACATACAACTGAGCTAGTTTCCACAGATGTTTCGAAGACACAGCCTCTTACACAGCCTCTTACACAGCCTCTTACTCAGCAAACACAGCACCTTCAGACAAGTGAGGGAGAGCAATCCGATGAGACACCATCAGAGCAGAATCAAGCAGAAGAAAATCTCAAGGATACTACAGAACCTACTACTGAGCTAGTTTCCACAGAGCCTACTACTGAACCTACTACTGAGCATGTTTCGAAGATACCGCCTATTACTCAGAAAACAGAGCATCTTCAGACAAGTGCTATAGATTTTTCAGAAACAAACGAGGTATGCATCGAGTATATTTGATCTTTAATTATTATTCTAACAATTTGAAACCGCTGATGTTACTGAATCTTCATTTTTCATAGGTTGAAGTAAGCAGGCTTCTAGCTCACTTTCAAATAGGCGCAGAGGTTGAGATTTTGTCTACTGATGACGAAATATGGTATCCAGGAAAGGTTGTTGATCTTAAACTGTGTGAAGGACTAGAGGAGCTGACAGTTGAGTACACGACACTCTTCGCAGACCAACATAGACTTCAGAAACTTCAGGATACTATCACGGCTGACAAAATACGTCCTGCAACACCAACTAGTGACCAAAAATCCTTTGAGATGATGGATAAGGTAGAAGTCTTTTACAACAATGGCTGGAGCAGCGGACAAATTAGCATGGTACTTGGTGATAACACATACTCGGTGTGTCTCTATACTTCTATGGAAACTATTCTATTCAAACATTCAGATTTGCGAATTCATAGAGAATGGAAAGATGGAGTCTGGAAGATGGCAGATAAGGTAAATCATAACTTGAATTATACTTCACGTGAATTGTTTGATATACATACATTTTAGTTTCAGGAATGGTTTCCAGAAATTCCGATTGCAACAAATTTGATAATATTTTGCTTGGTGTCTATTGTTTGATTAAAGGTGAAGCCTGATAAGAAAAGGAAAGCTGCTGCCTCATCACAAAATTCAGGAATGGATAATGTTTTCCTAAGAAGGAGCGAGAGGGTGCCTAAACGATCTAGAGACACAAAAACTCCATTCAAGTCTGACAGAAATCCGGCTTTAACTGTAATACCTGAGATTATACCTGCAGTTGATCCGTTTTCAACTCCTGCGGAACATAAGCTTTCAAGGCTTCAAAATTGGATGACATTAAAGCCCGGCATGCATGAAACGTAAGCATGTTTCTGTCCTTGTCTATATATTCTTATATTTATGTATAAAAGGTTTAGTAATTCCTTTGAATCTTTAATCGACTGCAGGTCCCTATCAATCAATGATAATAAGATAAGGAAATCTTTCTTTCAAAGCATGGAAAATGCAAAAAAGGACCTTAAGAAAGAGGTAATTTCTTTACATATTTTTAAAAAAATTCAGGAAGGATTTGTTTAGTTTCAGGAATTAGATAGTAACAAAATAGATAATGTTTGCATTTTTTTTTGCAGCACATTGATGGAGCCTTTGCAATGCTAAATTGCAGAAGAAATGAGAATGCTGCTTGGTTCCACAACTACAAGATTCCAAAGGCGTGCTTCCTACCTATGGAGTTCTTGCATTGCTTGCTCTCTCATGATTTGGCTTACAAGAAAGAAAAGGTCAAAGGTAAAAAGATTTTCAACGATTTATTTAAAGATATTGTAAGAGGGAAGGTATATCCAGAGAAGACATGGGGAGAAGATGTTGATGTTGTGTATGGGATTACTCTTGGAAAAAAAAGCAATGTCTGGATTGGGATGGAAATTCATTTGAAGAAGAAAAGAATCACAGTATATGATTGTTTTCAAAAGGAAAGCAACAGCATTGATATTCCTCAAGTGAAAAAGTTGGCAGGTATGTATAAACAATTTGTATTTGATGTATTCAACTGTTTCTTGGTTTGAAATATTCAACTGATTCTATCTTGATATTGATTTTTAAATATGACAGTGTTGATTTCTGATCTGCTGGTGGAATCTTCTGGTGATGAGGTAGATAAAGTGAAGATGATTCCATTTGAGGTTGAGCAGGCACAAGGTTTACCCAAGACAAAACATCCTTTCAACTGTGGGATATTTCTTGTCAAGATTCTGGAGTGCCAGTCATTGAAGATAGGAGACATGACAAAGATTAATGATGACAATGCATTGGAGCTAAGGAGAACCTTGTCTTGTGAGATCTTCAACCAATTTGTGGATGAGAGCTTTGGGAAATGAGAATGATGCATCAAAACATTTTTTGTTTTAGTTAAGACTCGGTTTTAGTTATGACTGTTTATTTTGTTATGTTGTTGGCGTCTGGTTACATAAGAAAGATTGGAAGGATATCAAGTATTTTTTTTGGGTATCATATATCTTGGAAGGTTAAATAATGTTTCTGGATGGGTTTCCAGAAAAAATTGTAAGCTTAAAATTGTGATGTTTACAGACAAAAAAAAAAAATTTAGATCAAAAGGATCGAACCCAGAGGGAGAGAGTTTGCGTATTTGGATATGTGGGAGCCACTAGGCAAAGAAGAATCATCTGTTAATGGATTACATTTAATTGTATTTAACTCCAAACTGTAACACAAAAAAATTAAAATTGATTTTGAATCCACCACTTATCGAACCCGGATAGAGACTTTTGTGTTATGAAATGCCTTTAACCGGGTCTGAAGAATGATGAAAACATTTTTTGTTTAGTTAAACTTTAGTTATGACTGTTTATTTTGATGTTGGCACATAAGAAAGATTGGAAGGATATCAAGTATTTTTTTGGGTATCATATATCTTGGAGGTTAAATAATTTTCTGGATGGGTTTCCAGAAAAATTGTAAGCTTAAAATTGTGATGTTACAGACAAAAAAAAAATTTAGATCCAAAAAGGATCGAACCCAGAGGGAGAGAGTTTGCGTATTTGGATAGTGTGGGATTTTAGCCACTAGGCAAGAAGAATCATCTGTTAATGGATTACATTTAATTGTATTTAACTCCAAACTGTAACACAAAAAAAAATAAAATTGATTTTGAATCCACCACTTATCGAACCCGGGGATAGAGAGACTTTTGTGTTATGAAATGCCTCGGTTTAACCGCTGGTCTGAAGTGAATCATCTGTTAAAGAATATTACATAAGCATACTTAAACCAATTAATATAGGATAGGTTTCCAAAACCAATACATTTCGATTGGAAAAAGACAAAACTCTTGCCGTCTCAACACTCTCGCCGTTTCAAACTTCTCGAATCTCACTCGTCTCCGCCTCTCGAATCTCTCTCTCATCTCCATATCTCTCGATCTCCGACGAAAACCCATCTCCAGAACTCTCTCTCTCTCGATTTTTACGCGAGCTCTCTCTATTCTCCGAGAAAAACCATTTCTAGAGCTCTATCTCTTTAAGGTATGTTGCAGATTAAACCTTATGTGTTTTCTTTCTGAGAGATTGGTCTCCTGGTTTTTGCTTGTGTATAGACTTGCTCGTTTTAACCTAATATGATTGGTAGAATTCTAGTTCATGTGAAAGCATGTGTATAGACTTCAGGAAGGGTTGTATTGTTTCAGGAAACCCTTCCTGCAGATTCAACCTTAGTGTGTTTTCTCCATATCTCTCGATCTCCGACGAAAACCCATCTCCAGAACTCTCTCTCTCTCGATCTTTTACGCGAGCTCTCTCTATTCTCCGAGAAAAACCATTTCTAGAGCTCTATCTCTTTAAGGTATGTTGCAGATTCAACCTTATGTGTGTTTTCTTTCTGAGAGATTGGTCTCCTGGTTTTTGCTTGTGTATAGACTTGCTCGTTTTAACCTAATATGATTGGTAGAATTCTAGTTCATGTGAAAGCATGTGTATAGACTTCAGGAAGGATTTGTATTGTTTCAGGAAACCCTTCCTGCAGATTCAACCTTATGTGTGTTTTCTCCATATCTCTCGATCTCCGACAAATCTCCAGTCTCTCTGATTTACGCGAGCTCTCTATTCTGAGAAAACCATTTCTAGAGCTCTTCTTTAAGGTAGATTCAACCTTATGTGTTTTTCTTTCTGAGAGATTGGTCTCTGGTTTTTGCTTGTGTATAGACTTGCTCGTTTTAACCTAATATGATTGGTAGAATTCTAGTTCATGTGAAAGCATGTGTATAGACTTCAGGAAGGATTTGTATTGTTTCAGGAAACCCTTCCTGCAGATTCAACCTTATGTGTGTTTTCTTTCTGAGAGATTGGTCTCCTGGTTTTTGCTTGTGTATTGACTTGCTCGTTTTAACCTAATATGATTGGTAGAATTCTAGTTCATGTGAAAGCATGTGTATAGACTTCAGGAAGGATTTGTATTGTTTCAGGAAACCCTTCCTGAAACAAGATGGGAGATCCATTACCATTAAGACTAGCACTGCCTGAGCTGAGATATCCGATTGGATCAGAGCCAGAGAAGACGATATCGATAAACCAACACTCGATAGTTGCTTATATCAAAACTGTTAAGGAAATTCTAGGAAATGATGAGTTCAACAGAATAAGAGGGACGTTTTTGGGACCGGTGATCAAGCTTGGAGAGAGGTCTTTGAAATTATCAGCTAAGATAGTGCACGCAGTTCTCACCAAAAGCATCAAGACAGTGAAGAGACACGAATCCTGGTTCCATTTTGGTGCTCAGCCAATGAGGTTCTCTATAAGAGAATTCCACATGGTGACTGGTTTGAAATGTAGTGGTGAAGCAAGAGAACCACGAGAGGAAACCGAGAGATTTAAGTGGGACTTCCTAAAAGGGCGTACTCATACAGTAAAGGACGTGGAGAAGCAGCTCAGAAACACAAGAGAAGATGCTTCTGATGAGAGATTCTGCCTTGCAATGCTCCTCCTGATTGAGAGCATACTACTACAGAAGAGCCTTCTCGACGGTGGCACAACTTTTACTTTGGATTATGTGAAAATAGCGCAGGATATGGATGTCTTGATGACATACCCATGGGGGAGAACAGCTTATAATTTGCTGTTAAAATCACTTCAGAGAGCTGTCGACAAAAGCCTCGACAAAAACAATTATGATTTGCAAGGATTCCCTATGGCATTTCTTATATGGATACTTGAGTCAGTACCTTTGCTACAGTATGCATTCAGTCAAGTGGTTCCTATTCTGAGCGTTCAACCGTCTACCCCAATATTTTTGTGTGAGAAGTACCTTCAAATAGCTTCTCCACAGCTGATAGATGTTCTCCTAATTGAAATCAAAGATCATGTAAAGTTTTTACATTATTTTTTTCTTGTTTCTGTTTTGCCTTATGATTCTCCATTTAAAAGCTAATTATTTTTATGGTTTCAGCTTAAGGTCATATGCATCCTACCTCCTATTCCTAATGATCCAGAAGCTGATGTTTGCATGGAAGACGAAGCTAATAAAGATCTGGATGACATGGCCGATTTATCCAAGAGAGGTTATAAGTTTAAAATTAGAGATTGGCGAAACATGTCAGTAGACCTATACGGTGCTAATGAACAAATAAGAAGAGCATCTTTACTGTTTGGGAATGGAGGGATGAGTCAAGCTTCTTCTTCGTATCAGGAGGAGTCTTTGGAATCAAAGATCAACAGAATCAGCGAGATGGTGGGAGATAATTTAAGGATCATGAACGATCGTTTGTGTTTGATTGAAAAAGACAGGAAACAGATTAAAGAACGTGTGACAAAACTAGAGAAACTACAAAGAGTTACTTCATATGAAACTCCAAACAATGAGGTAACTTTTTTTCGGAAATTAAAATTAATGTTTATCTAGTTCTTGATTCAGTTTTTTTTTTGAGTTGTCAAGTAATTTTGGAAGATGTTATACATATTTAGGATTGCCTTCCTAATTTTTGTTCTACTTGCACAGACTGACACAACTCCATTTCATGAGACGGCTTCCAGACAAGGTGAAGCCAATACAGATCAAGCAGATGAACAACTTAACAATGAGGCAAGTATAATTTTGAAAACTGTTGGTATTTATAAAATTATGAATTTGGTTGTACTTCAATTAATTTTTGGAAGTTCTTGTACGTGTTCATAATCCCATTCCTGACTTCAGGATACACGAGAGCCTATGAATGAGATCACGAAAGAGACACCTGGTTCTCCAATAGCTCAACAGAATATTGAGACTCCAGTCCTTACTCCAATTCAGACGCAACAGGTACATTCTTTAAAAAAATGGACTTTTCAAGTAATTTTTGGAAGCCCTTGTACGTGTTCATGAAACCATTCCTGAATTCAGGAGACTCACGAGCTTATGAATGAGAACATTTCACCAAACATTCAGGAGACTCACGAGCAAAATAAGGTATTACTTTTATTTTAAAACCTTTAATAAATATAAAGCAACTATCAAAATGACTGGATATCCTTGAATCTAAA
Organism: Brassica napus; assembly: GCF_020379485.1. Lineage (NCBI taxonomy): Eukaryota > Viridiplantae > Streptophyta > Magnoliopsida > Brassicales > Brassicaceae > Brassica > Brassica napus. Next base: position 11,349 of record NW_026014573.1, read on the forward strand.
CCATCACAGGATGTAGAAAGCAGAGTTCAAAATACCTTTGAGATCGGAGCAAATGTGGAGATTTCATCACAAGATGACAATACTTGTCATAAATGGTATCCAGGAAATGTGTTGGCAACATATTTGGTTGATGGGGTTGAGATGGTGAAAGTTGAGTACTCCGCACCGTCTCTGGACGAAAAGAAGAGGAAAAGGAGTGTTGAGACACGTGTATCAATTGACAGAATACGTCCTCAACCACCACCTGAGAGACCTGGAGCGAAGAAAAGTTATGAGCTAATGGATGACGTAGAGGTGTTCGACAATGGTGCCTGGTGCGCTGGAAAAGTTAAAGTCATTTTGTTTGATGGCACGTGTTTTGTCTCTTTGAACAATTCTACTGAACAAATTTACTTCAACCATTCTGAGATGCGAAAACCAAGAAAATGGGTAGATGGTGTTTGGAAGATGACAGAAAAGGTAAAACAAATGCCTTGGATAACTTGAATTGAAAAATAATGTCATTTGTTTAATATCTCGGTATTTTTTTCAGATAGAAGAAGAGCAGACGCAGAGTGTGAATCCCAGTGAAGGAGATGGTGATAAAAAGGTATGAAATATTTATACATCATACTAGGAATTAAGATATAAATGTATCTGAATTTTTGTCATTCAAAAAGGGGAAGGCGAAGGCTGTCGCTTGTAAGAAGAAGAAGAAAGCAAATGCTCAGCCAGTAGATTTGCTTCCTTTTCTACAGCGAGAAGAGAAGAGGCCAATACGACCTAGAAACCCTCCTATGCCTGTAACACCTGAGGTAATCCTTCCAATTGATCCATTTGTGACACCTGAATTTCCTCGGTTTTCAAGGCTTGCACACTGGATGGATCTACGGGGCATATATCGTGTGTAAGCAACTTTTTGTCCTTGCATAAATATTCCTAATTTATTTTGTAAAAGTTTCGATTGATACTAGTTAATTTTATCAACTACAGACCGTTTTATATCAATGGAAGAGAAATTGAAAAAGAGTTCTTTCAAAAAATGGACGATGCAGAAAAGAATCTCAACAAAGAGGTAATCAACACTCTGTTCTGTCTTCTATTTATTTAATGTTAATAATTAATGTGGTTCTGGATGATGCAATGTGATTAGGAAAAGGATATGATTGAGTTTTGTATTTACAAACTCTGTTTCGATTCTTATTGAGTGGTAATAATGCTTTGTGGATATTTGATTGTGTCATATGTTTAGGAAGAGGTTGAGTTGAGCTATGTTAGATGTCCATGTTATAGCAGTTCTATATGAAGTTTCTAACTATATTGTTACATTGGCAGCACATAAATGTTGCATTTGAAATGCTAAATTGTAAGAGGGTTGAGCAAGGTGCTTGGTTCCGCAACAACAATCTTCCAGCAGCATGCTTTGTACCAGTCAGATTCTTAGAAGTGGTTGGGTACGCTTATGAATCTGTCAGGAAGCCACATAAGAAAAAACAAACGTTATTGGAGGGCTGTGTAGGCGAACTTGTGAAAGGTTTAATACATCCAAAGAAGGTATGGCTGGAAGATGTTGATGTTATATATGGTGTCATTGAAGATAAGTTGAGCTATCACTATATTGGGGTGGAGATACAATTGATTGATAACACAATCACACTCTTCCATTGTGGTCTTCCAAAAGCAAATATCAAACGTGCTCTTAATCAAATCCAAGAACTGGCAGGTAAAAACTCTTTGTGATTTATTAATTTTATCATTCAGTGTAGAAAAATCAGTTTTATTTATATTGTTACATTGATTATGGATAGGATTGTGAAAGTATGCGTATCCTGAAAAAAGAATTTTAGCTAATTTAGAAAATAAAAGTTTGTCTCTTGCTGCTTGTGCTTGTGATGCATTTTTACATATTCATTTTGTTGTCTGTTGGTGATTAATTTATTGTATAATTTTGGGTATTTATGACAGTGTTGATTAGTGCCATAAAGATGGAACTTCTTGGTGAAGAGGTTAATTTCGAAGATATCAGTCCATTTCAAGTTAAGTTTGCAGAAGGGCTTCCAAAGACAAAATTTCCATACAACTGTGGTATTTTTGTTGTGAAGATGCTGGAATGCAGGTCACTGGGATTGAAGAGCATGGCTAATATAAATGATGAAACTGCGATGGACTTACGAAGCAAGCTATGTTGTGAGATCTTCGACCAGTTTATGGATAAAGATTTCCAGGAAGGTCAAAGGAAGTGAAAATGTCATATTTGTTCTGTTTTTTACTCTGTTTTTCTACTTTGACGTTAATTATCCCTAACGTTTAAGTTTAAGTTTGTAATGAATTATCCCTAACGTTTTTTTCATTTAGATTGTTATTGAAAATTTTTTAGGATGTCTTGATGAATTGTCAAATGCTTATGGTACTTTTAGGATGGGTTTCCAGAAAAAGAGTGAGAAAGCAAAATGCACCATAGCCTAGCAAATTCCTTTAAAGTTTACAAAAAAAATGAAAAGAATGTGATCCGATGTCAATTGAACTCGTGATCTCGATGAATCAAAGTGTGCATTGTCAATCTTAACTATAACGAATATAACTTTTGAATATTTAATTAAAAACAGAAAAAAATGTGAGTATACACAACGGGATCGAACACGGCTTATTGTGTGATAAGGGTACACTAAGAGTAGAAGGGCTTGCCACTAGGCTATGGTGGATATTCGATAACAGTGTAAATGTGAATTTATTTAATCACCGACGATAGATTTATATAATCTGGATATCATTTTAGGTATTCAGGATAGCTTTCCAAAAACAAATTCCTTTAATGTTTACAAAAAAAATGAAAAAGAATGTGATCCGATTTGGATTGAACTCGTGAACTCTCGAAAGATGAATAAAAGTGTGCTAGGCTTAGGTGAATCATCTGATATATGTGTCCACATAAATGAATTTAACCGCATTTTATGTCAAATTCAGGATGGCTTTCCAGAAACGAATATGAAACCGAGATTAGCCAGATATAAGACCACTAATCCTCTACATTTTAATCAGTGTTTTTGTTTTGTTTTGACTGAAACACAACACAAAAGAAGATGATAACATGAGATTACTCATAATGTGGTTTCTTAAAACATAAGCTTTAAAACATAAAAAAAGAGAAGATCATAACATGAGATTACTCATCCAACAGCCACTTTTCCTCAAGCTTACACCAATCAGGAACTTTGACCTTCACATCAGCAAGCATTCCATCCGCTTCCATGAGTTCTTCTTTGAGTTTTTCCAACTCAGCAGTGAAGTCAAATTTTCCTTTAGCCTTAATAATCTCTTCAAGCAACTCGATTTGGGAAGCAATGGAATTTGCTTTGCTGGCTGCCTGATGCCATTCAATTTCAGATAGCCTGTGTTCGTTGGACAAACGAAGAAGAGCCCTGTAACGTTCCACAGTTTCCGCCTTTCCTTTGTTGAAACCATCGGAAGCATCAGATCCGTAAACCTCCTTTATGGGACGCTTCATCATCTTCTTTGACCCTTCCATTGAAACTTGATGAATGAGAAAAGAATAAACACAGAAGAAATGAAAGTCAGTAAAAGAGAGATCTGATATCTTCCCTTGTATATATAGAACGAAAAGTAACCCTTCGATTACTATAAAATGGTTTAGAAAGCAACCTTTCGATTATTGAACGGTTACTGAGATAAATGATGTCTGTTTTAGAAAGGAACCGTTAAAAAAAAATCTGATTCCAAGGGGAATCGAACCCAGGTCGAGACAAGTGTATAAGTTTCGAAAGATAGGTGGTTTAGCCGCTAGGCCGAGGAGAATCATCTGGTAGATTTTTCCACATAAACATATTTAACCGTACAAATTGTGATTAGCAAAATTTGGAGAAAAAAAAATAAAAATATACACATCTCCCAGGATTCGAACCTGAAATGTCTGGGAGGAAAGGCGGAATAAGGTATACCACTAGACCAAGTGTGTTTCAATCGTTAGGTGAAGTAAGTAACAGAATATATTTCTTTTATCTGTATTCAACTATAATTTTAAAAAAAAATCTGATTCCAAGGGGTATCGAAACTAGGTCGGGACAAGTGTTTCAGATTTGGAAAGATAGGTGGTGTAGCCGCTAGGCTGAGGTGAATCATCTGATATAAGTGTCCACATAGATGAATTTAACCGCAAACGTTATATTATAAACTTTGGAAAGAAACTCTGAGTTTCAGGATGGGATTCCAGAATAGTTGAATATTACTGTGTTTCTTTCTAGCAAAGAAATTTGAACTAAAATTGAAATGAGATCAAAAGATAAGATTGTATAGTACAAAAAATAAGGAAATTTCAAATTGTGATTTGGAGTTTTGGAGAGTAATGCATTAAAACCTAGGTTGTATATTACAAAAATCAAATTTTCCATCAGCTTTGATAATATCTTCAAGCAACTCGATGTCGTTTGGAAGAGACTCTTCGATTCCTGAGATATATGCTTGAACAAAAAAAAAAATCAACCATTACTCGTAGGAGAGTCGAACCCGGGTCGAACAAATGTTTCGGTATCATAGGTTTGGTGGTTTAGCCGCTAGGCTGAGGAGAATCATCTGTTAGTTGCTTCCACATAATTGAATTTAGCCATATAATTTATAGTATAATACATTGGAAAGATCTTTGATAGTTCAGGATGGGCTTCCAGAGTATGCATGAATAATATACATGAATATTAGTGTGCTTCTTTCTTAAACTAGAAAAAAATGAAATGAGATCAAAACTAAGGATTAATATCTACATATTTGGAAAATTTGATAATGTGATTTGCAAATTTTGGAGGAAAAAAAATATATATACACATCTACTAGGATTCGAACCTGGAGATGACTAGGAGGAAAGAGGGAATTAAGGTGTAGTAGCCACTAGGCCAAGTTGATTTCAGTCATTACATGTTGTAAGTAAAGTAATATATTTCTTTTATTTTTATTCAACTTAATTTTTTTTAAAAACTCTGATTAGTAGGGGCATCGAACCCGGGTCGAGTCAAGCATTACAATTTCGACAGATAAGTGTTTTAGCCGCTAGACCGAGGAGAATCATCTGTTACACTTTTCCACATAAATATTCTTAACAGAAAATGTTGTATTATAAACCTTGGAAAGGAACTCGGGATTTCTGGATGGGATTCCAGAATAGTTGAATATTACTGTGTTTTTTTCTAGCAAAGAAGTTTAAACTAAGAATTGAAATGAGATCAAAAGATAATGTTGTATATTACAAAATTTGGAAGAAATCATACTTATTCGGGATAGGGTTCCAAAAGAAAAAATGTATATGGTCTGGTGCATATCATGTAACCATCAAATAGCCAACATCCAAATAATAATCAATAAAAATGTAGAACTTCATCCTATAGGCCTCTCGCATGTGCTCTTGTTGTGCCCTCCTGTGCCACATCTGCTGCACTTGTGGGACTGAGATTTAGATCCAGGAACCCCAAACTCGCCAACGGATCTCTTTCTCTTTGTAGGAGGGCGTCCACTTTTCTTTTTGGTAGCTGGAGGTGGGCAAGACAGTTCATCAATATTCTCTGGATAGGTGGACGTTGACAACTCTCCACCAGGATGTATGCTTTCAGCATAAGCTTTAGCCCACGTTTCTGTCAAGTGAGAAGCATCAACAAAAAGGTTTTCATCTCTCTTGATATGCTTAGCAGCAGCGATGGCATGGATGCAGGGGATCTTGTCAATGTCGAAAACATTACATGTGCAATGCCGCTTCTCCAAGTCAACAACAAACTTCATTGTTTCATTCTTCACCTCAAACTCGCTTCGATCAACTTGATACACATTCAACAACATTGCGGCCCCTAACCTAGATACCAATTTCTGCACAACTTTTGGAGTAACCAGGTGCTTATGTTTCGCAGCCGCTTCGCGTCGCTCAAAAAACCAAGTGGTCATCGTCAATCTGATAGTTTCAAGGAGAGAGATAATGGGCAACTCACGAGGCATCCTCAACATAGAATTGAGAGACTCTGCAATGTTGGTAGTCATGATATTATACCTGTTCGCAGGCGCATAGCTTCGTGCCCACTTCCTAAAATCAGAATCTTCCAGATACTTAGCCAATTCAGGACATTTATCCTTTATGTCCTTGAAGATTAACCAGAACTCGTGACACGTATAGGCATCAGCAGCGCTTTCCACCAGAGGTAGCAACCCAGTCTTCGCATATGTAGGAGTGATGTTGCGGAGCAGATGGATCCTGCAAATTCCATGGTGAGATAAGGGATATACATCCTCCAACGCTGAAGAAATGGAGTTAGCCCTGTCTGATACAAAAACAAGATCCGAAGCGTCCGGGATCTTCTGGCTCAAACCTCTAAAGAACCATTTCCAAGAGGCGCCATTTTCTGCGTCAACCACTGCAAAGGCGAGAGGATATAGATGATAATTCCCATCTTGAGCACAAGCTGCCAATAAAGTCCCATTGAATTTTCCCTTCAGAAATGTACCATCTACTGCAATAACTCTCCTCATCAATGAGAATCCCCTTATCGAAGGACCAAAAGCCACAAATGCATACTTGAACTTTCCTGCAGCATCCACATGTTGATAAGTCAAGGAACCAGGGTTTGTTTCTGTGATTTTATACAACCACCTAGACAAATTGTAATAGCTGTCTTCAGGAGTCCCTCTAACCAAAATCTGAGCTTCTTCTCTCACTCTCCAAGCTTGTTTGTAATTGATGTGAACACCATGCAGCATCCTGACCTGTTCAATGATCTGTTTCGGTTTGAGACCTTCCTTTTTTTCTCCATAATTGCTGCAAATCAAAGAACCCAACAACTTTGCAGATGCTTGTCTGTGGTTGGCTTTCCTGTGTGTTGTATCGCATGTATGCTCATGAACATACTTTTTAACAACGAAAAAATCTGAAAGAGGTAGCTTGATAGCACGCATCCTCCACGTGCAATTTTCATCAACACAACTCAAAAGCACTCTTGACTTGTTAGAAGAGACAGTCTTGTACTCAAACTTCCACTCTAAAGCCCATTTCTTCATCCTCAACATCAACTCTCTCTTTGTCTTAAAATAGCTATTCACCTTAATATCGCCAGCTCCTCTCGTGGTTGGTGAAAGTCCAATATGGACAGGGCTAAAATCCGGAAGAGCATTCAGAGGAACTGTAGAAACACCTTCATATAGAAGACTCTGCAAAAGTCGAGTAGTTCTGTAAGGCATAATACTTGATTATGAAGCATATCATGCAAACACAAACAGAAAAAGGGAATTAGGGACAATGTACCTGTTTTTCTCTCTGCACAGTAGAAAGAATCATTGGATTGGCATTCAATGGAACAGGAGAAGCAAATGTATCAGAAGCTTGAGTGTTACAGCTAGCTGGATCAGTACTAACCTGCAAAAGTCCAATATGGACAGGACTAAAATCCGGAAGAGCATTCAGAGGAACTGTAGAAACACCTTCATATAGAAGACTCTGCAAAAGTCAAGTAGTTCTGTAAGGCATAATACTTGATTATGAAGCATATCATGCAAACACAAACAGAAAAAGGGAATTAGGGACAATGTACCTGTTTTTCTCTCTGCACAGTAGAAAGAATCATTGGATTGGCATTCAATGGAACAGTAGAAGCAAATGTATCAGAAGCTTGAGTGTTACAGCTAGCTGGATCAGTACTAACCTGCAAAAGTCGAGTAGTTCTGTAAGGCATAATACTTGATTATGAAGCATATCATGCAAACACAAACAGAAAAAGGGAATTAGGGACAATGTACCTGTTTTTCTCTCTGCACAGTAGAAAGAATCACTGGATTGGCATTCAATGGAACAGTAGAAGCAAATGTATCAGAAGCTTGAGTGTTACAGCTAGCTGGATCAGTACTAACCTGCAAAAGTCGAGTAGTTCTGTAAGGCATAATACTTGATTAGGAAGCATATCCTGAAAAGTCTAAGGAAGAAAAAAATCATACAAACCTTAACACACAAACGACAGGTTCCATCAAATGCTCTAGTCTTGGAAATGAAAGTTCTGAGCTGACGAGTATTACCTATCGAGAGTGGGGGGAAACTTTCAATAATACATTTCATATCCAATGAAATACCATAACTCAAACTGATTTCTTCCTCTTTAACACTAAAATCTTCAGAGACAATCTTCATCAAATCTTCATACAGTAGATCTTCTTCTATGGAAATGATTGATGCATTCCTCTTCAAATCAACAAGAAACTCCCACTGGAGATATTCTTTTGAGATCCATTGTCCACAGATGCACAAAACTTCCATTGTTCTACAAAATCAACTTCAATTCATCAACAAATGAATAATATATAACAAAAACTAGATAATGTATAACAAAATGAAATGATTCAAACCTTAATCAAATCAGACACACGAGAGAGAGAATGAGATGAATAGACGTAGAAACGACAGATCAATTGAGAAAACGACGACGACGATAAATAAACGGAGAGACGACGACGACGGATCAACGGAGAGAGACGACGACGATGACGACGACGGAGAGACGACGACGATGACGACGACGGAGAGAGAGACGACGACGATGACGACGAGGGAGAGACGACGACGACGAAGGACGACGATGAGGAGAAGAAGAAGCGATGAAACGAGAAGAAGCGATGAAACGAGGACGGACAATTGATTTCAATTTTTCTTTTTAATTACTTAAAGAAGAGGGCATAAGGGTAAATTACCCCTTTAGTGAAACCTATTTTTGTGATTTCTGATCCTGAGTGCTAGTTTGGGGAGGAAAACTTTGTTTGGTGTTCTTTGTGTCATTTTCTCTAAATGCTTCGTCTTAATTTGATTGGATTTGTATTTATTCATAAAAAAGAAATTATAGTCAAAAATTTGTACCACAGCAAGACCCAACCAGACGATTTATTGAGTATATTTACAAGCTATTATCTGAATCATGTTCTTTTTCAGAATATAAAAAGAGTAAGAATGTGTGGCTGTAATATTAGTAATATTTACTTTTGTATGGTGGACAGTTACTTTCACAAATAATTGTATGCCGAATGAAGGTGGACGTCTATTTTTTTCCCTTGTCATAGAATGTGCAGCTCTGACTTCTGAAACATGGATAGACGTCATAATTCATTTATTTATGAATTTATGAGAAT